>NW_009716389.1:139143-218362 GCF_000703405.1 Apaloderma vittatum
TGTAGCTTTGTCATAGAAGGCCACTAAATTAGTCAGGCACGACTTTCCCCTAGTGAAGCCATGCTGGTTATCACCAACCATTTGATTACTTTTTATGTGGCTTAGTACAGTTGCCAGGAGAATCTGTTCCATGATTTTACTTGGCACAGAGGTAAGGCTGACTGGTCTGTAGTTTCCTGGGTTGTCTTTCTTTTTTTAAAGATAGGGGTTATGTTTGCCCTTTTCCAATCTGTGGGAACCTCACCAGACTGCCAGGACCTCTCAAATATAATTGGCTAGTGGCCCAGCAACTTGAGCTGCCAGTTCCTCCAGGACCCATGGATGTATCTCACCACGTCCCATGGACTTGTGCACCTTCATGTTCTCTGGGTGTTCCCAGACCTGATCTGCTCCTACCCTGGGTGGTTCTTCACTCTCCCAGACGCAGCCAACACTGCTTGACGTTTTGGCTGCCAGTGAAGACTGAGGCAAAAAAAAAGTTGTTGAATATTTCAGCCTTCTCCATGTCCTCGGTAACCAGGTCACCTGTATCCTTCTGGAGAGGCCCCACATTCTCTCTCCTTTTTCTTTTTTCTGTAAAATCCTTTTCTGCTATTTCTAATATCGCTGGCCAGATTTGACTTTGTCAGGGCCTTAGCTTTTCTAACCTGGTCTCTGATTACACAAGCAACTTCCTTGTAATCATCCCAGGTTACCAGTCCCTGCTTCCACGCTTTGTTTGTTCCCCTTTTGTACTTGATTTTCGCCAGGAGTTCTTTATTTATCCATATAGGTCTCCTGGTGTTTTTGCCTGATTTCTTCCTTTTAGAGATGCAATGCCTTTGAGCTTGGAGGAGATGATCCTTGAAAGTCAACCAGCTTTCTTGGGCTCCCAGTCCCTCCAGGGCTTTATCCCATCGAAGGAGTAAACATCTGCATATTATGAGTGTCTGCCCACGTGCACATGCATGGAGCCAGAGCACACTTTGTGTAAGTGGGCTAGATGCCCATTTGGTTCTGCACTTGATAGTCTCATGCAAGGGAATGCAGGATTGGAGAGAGGGAGCTGATACTGGATACTACTGTCCTGGTAGCCAGCTACAGAGATTTATGTGAGTTTAAGCTATAGGTTCAGGAATGAAGCATCTAGACCACCTTCTGCGGCATCAGTAGCTCAACCAGGCAAAAAAACATTGTTCAGGAGCTGTCAGAGGAGATAATTTAGTGCTCTTCTTCCCTCCAGTAACACTCATTTACCCTGTGCATTGAATTCAGATAGCAGGGTAAGTCACACACAATCAACTCTTTAAAATAATTTCTAATGCATATTTTAAGTGACAATATTGTATTTTATTGCTGAATCATCATTTTCTAGTAGTTGCTAATGTATGTCCTTGGTTTTGATTGCCTCGCTGTAGCTCAGTGGTACACAGAATACTGTACCGAAGCCTGGGACTGCTGCCTAGGTGTACCCATCCTGTAGGTCCATAAAAGGCTTGTGTTTCCCAGTAATGAGGTGTCATGCCAGTGCAACGCCTGAGAAACAAACTGGATATGAGAGTCTTTCATTACACTGCCTAGGGGACCAGACGGAGTAACTGATGGGACAAGTTTAAATGACTAAGTGTGTGCAGCTTGGCTAAGCGTTGACTGGGGGTGGTGATGTCGACTCTGTCAGGTAGTTCAAGGACACTCACATGAACCAGTCTGTCATGACATTTAGGCAAGGCTCCTTGTCAGGTGCCTACTGGGAAGCTGTGAAAGCAGGAGATGTCCTGTTGCCTGTGTGTCCTTTAGGAACACAACTTATCTGTTTGAAGCACCCTAGCAGGTCTCTTGCTGTTTGTGAGTGAATGGGACAGAAACTTCATCAGCATAACAGATCTTGACTGATTCTGCGTGTGTGTTTGTTTATTTATTTAATTATTTATCTATTTATTTTTATATGCTTGTGCCGTAGTGATTAGGCTTTAGTACTACTTGCCTGCACAAGTGGGCAAAACCTAAAACAAACACCCCAAACCAACAACCACTTTGTAGTGACCCTTCCACGCAGCAATGCTTGTGTTGTAGTACTGATGAGGGATGGTTGTAGTAGTGGTCTTGAGCTTCAGGTGTCATTCACTTACACTCAGTGTAACTTTCCTGGTGTTCAGTGCCCTTCAGAGTAGTGTGGCGCTGCTGCGGATGGGCACAGCCATGGGGCAAGCAAGTGAAGTGTGCAGTCCCTCCCACAGCAGATACTGGGTCTCTGCCCCACATGGCACCTGCCTCTGTCATACACAGGTGTTTCAGAGCCTGCACAACAGGCTATGTTGGAGAACAGAGCACCTTGTTTAAACTAAATATGGGACTGACTCATGCCTACAAGCAGTGCCCAGGACCTGCCTCTCAGCTGGCAGGACTCTCCTGACTCTATTCGTCCCCTGTGCAGGATGGGGTGCTTGCTGCTGCAAGGTGTGCCCAAAATGAGAGGTGTCCCCATGAAAGGACCGTTTGTGGGAATCTGAGATTAAAGAACCAGGCAGGAAGAAAGCCCAGAAAAATTGCCATGTTATGAAGCTCTGAGGAAGGGACTGGGAAGGAGGTTGCTATTGCCCAGATTAAATGAGGGTGAAAATATTCCCTCCACTGCTGTATTTGAACTCCTTTATGCTTTGGAGTTCTTTCTTGTGTTGAAATAAGGTGGGTGTCATAATGCTCTTTTCTTTTGTATGTTGGTTAACAATTTGTCACTGTATCGTAGCTGTTACATTAACCTTTGCTTACCAGCGGAGACTTGAGAGTTGCTCCACGGAGATGTTAAAAGAAATAGGAAGTTACTTCTAGAGCTAAACTGGAAGAGTACAGTCCCAGGGCTCCACTGGTTAAGCAGACGTTTACAAAGATAAACCATTGAACCCAATGACAAAACATTACAGTCTGAGCCTTGGAGGACTTGTGTGTCTGGGAGCTGAGCACCAAGAGCAATTTAATCTTTTACTGCTACATCAAGGAAAGAAATCAGACACCAGCCCTGGCACAAGGGAAAAATCAGCTGCAAGAAAGAAATCAATTTATTATTGAATAAATGAAAAGATTGCAGTACTTATTGCAACTATGCCTTAATGGACATACCACAATTGTTCTTAAGCATCCTTCATCTTGAAGGATCCCAAAGTGATTTCAGAACTGTGTGGACAGGAGGATTTATCTATCTTGCAATAGATGTTTTGCTGTTTAATGGCATGCTAATTTAATTTATGCAGTTAAGGACAGGAATGAAGAAAAGTTTCCCATCATTGAAACTTCAAAGAAAATAATTACTACTGTTGGAAAGTAGCCAGGATATGTGAGCTAACTTTGTTTCTCCTGAGATCTTTAAAAAGCATGTTGGGAAAGCCTTCATTTTTTTGTCTGTTTCAGGGGTGTCCTCTCCAGTGACGCTGCAGCCTCTAGAAATTGCAATCAATATAGCTTAAGGTTAGATAACTTACTGATGCCAACTTACCCTGTTTGCTTACTGCAGCAGGATATTTCCACTCAAAGGTATTGCTTTATCACAGAGGTAGAGGGAAACATGTCTAGAATTTTTCACCTTTTCTGCAAAAACTTGAGCTCTGGAAGTTACCCGTTCAAGAATGACATTAATATCTGTAGTTGTAGCCAGTATTTCCAGCAGTGTTTTGAAGGGATTTGGATGAAGAAAGGCATTTTCTTATTCTGGTCTAAGTGTTATCCTGTGTTTCACTTAAGTCTGCGTAACTCAAATAGGAGAAATAATTTGTGCCTAAATTCAGTCAACATGGAAACCTAGAATACTGAAAAAACCTGACAATTGTTGCACACAGATCTGGTAAGTAGAATCTTATGAGAAGGGTCTTCAGAGGGAGAGATTCCCACTGACAAATTGTTTATGAACATAGATTTGTTAATGATTTGGAAACACTGAAGTGGTGTTGAGACTTTATAGCTGAAGCTTGAGAGGAGAGCAATTGGTCTGTGGTCCCAGGGAGAATCTGTATTTGAAGCCACTGTGTCCTCTCTGGCTCATCAGTCTGTTTTCTAGAACATTGGCAGTGGTTCCCAAATTAGTATCTTAGTCTGACACACATGGTACAATTGTAGTTTAGTGTTTAAAAAGAAAAAAGCAAGATAGAGCAAAAATCATCAGCAACTTTTTCGGATTTCACTAGGAGGAACTGCATTGCTGTGAACTTTGGTAGGACTAAAGCTTTATTTCGAGACAAGCTAAACATCTGCCAGTCACATGGTAATTCACAGTCAGATCCAGGAGCAGCACTCAGCCAGAAGCTTGTCAGATAATCTCCCTTAAAGCAGTACCTGCCTGTGATGGGGTCTCCAGTTTGTTCAGTTTCGTTCCTCTTGTAATAAAATCTCACGTTCCTGAGGCAGTTGAGCCAAACTCAAGATCCAATTGTTTTGTTCTAAAATGTTTAAATAGAATAATCTCTAATCTGTATATTATATTAACATATGGAAGGACATCAGATGAGCTGCTAGGATGTTTCTGGGATTTCTTCCATCCTCAAGCTTAAAGGGCTTGTTCAAATTGGATCCGTAGTGGCAACTGACATGGGTTTGCATAGACACGTTTGCTCTCCTGGGAGTAACAAATAGGCAGCAGTGCCATACATGCAGATTCCAACAGGGAGCTTTCAAGGTTGACCTCCAGGGCTCTCTTGTTAGTGGCTGATGAAGTTGTCAGTGTTTCTCAGGGGAGGCATAGTCTCACAGTTGCTTATCTGGGGAGCAAAGCCACCACCCAGCATGCAGGAAGCTGCCTTGGAGTTCCTTTTGGATTGTTCTCATGTGGAGGCCTATGTAATCAGCCCCTGGTCAGTGTGCATCTCCTGCTTTTCTCTTGTCTTCCTTTTCTGTCCTGTCTTACTTCTGTTTGGGATTCTGAAATAACCTGACTGCTGAGCCATGGTATGACCCAAAATGATCTTACACAATCAGATTGGCCAGACTGGCCAGTGGGACTTTTCTACAAAATCATGAGACCCAGATCATTATAAACCTCTCTCACAGACCTGTTGCTTCATGTAGCTGTATAGAATACACACTCAGTTTAACTGAACTACAGAGTTTTTATTTATAGGAAGAACTTTTGCCCCAAGTTGCAATCAAAGCACTGTATGACCCTTCTGGAAGTTGTTGTCCTCAGTTGCCTTAAACAGTATTCCACCAGTGGCCAGAAACCTACATAAAAGTTGGTCCTATGCCACTACTTACCACAGAGGGACAGAAATGAACACAATGTTCATGAATATGAAGCTAACTGCAAAATAAATTATGAGTAAGGATGAAGCAAATCAATTAAGATAGTTTGTGCTATATTCACAGCTCTTTTGTGTGGTACCTATTTTAGTGTATAAAATGTAATGATAAATAGCTCATGTGACTTTCTGTATCAGAGGTGAGCAAAAACAACCCTTTTTTTTTGATGATAACTTAAAGCACTGAGGGGCGTCGTGGTTTGGATAACCTCAGAGGATGGATGTCTTCCTGACTATCTGCTCTGTGGCCATCTCATCTGCCCATGTTCTAAAATGACTTTTGACAAAAAAAAGTAATCTTGGTTCTAACTCAAATTGGGGAATGAAAATGAGAGAAGTCCTTTGGTTATTGCTTTGATTTGTTTCTGAAGGAAAATAACTTCTGAAAGCATTTGTCACGGGTAGCGGACATTACAAGTTATTTGCCATTTAGAGAAACAAGCTGGCTAGTCTCTCTGCTTTTAAAACTTTTTTGAGATGAGACAAATCTTATTTTCCTTTTTGCAAAAAGTGATTTCAGCCATGGTACTTTATTTCCAGGATGATATTTACTCTGCAGAAGGAATAAATAAATGTGAGATAAAAATTGAGAATAGGATGATACATGGTAGACAAAGCCAACAATGTTGTGAAAGAAAAAATATCTTAGCATTGAGATCAAGATGTGGTTGCAAGAAGTCATAATTTGTAAATTCCTTTGCTTGGATGTGATTAAAATCTTGACAATAATTAACATTGTTTTGGGGCTCTTTGTGCTCCATTTTCCTTTGTACTTTGTTTTAGAGAAAGCTTGGATCATACATTTCTAAGTTGCCAGTTCTCACTTCTGATAAAAGTTTCAGTTGTGTGGATACTAAAGGCTCCCAACTCCACTGCTCTGCCTTTATCTCCTTGTTTATTGTATGAGAAGGTGGATGCTCTATGACTTTTTCAAGTTTTGGCTTTTAAAACAATGCAGGATTCACTGTTATCAGAGATAGCATGAGCTCAAGACAACCTTACATATGCATGCACTAGTGGCTAAACATAGTGGGGCCGTATAGTTTGTAACTATTTATAGGTACATGGATACTCTTTTTGAGTTGCGCCTTGTTTTTGCATTAAAAAAGCAACCAAAAATGTTTTCACTCGTTTTATACTTAGTCATGTTGGATGATTACTCACAAGCATTTTTTCCCTAGAGAGCTATAAGCATATGAAAAATAGAAACTTGTCCACCCTAGCTATTATTTTATTTCTTCAGAGGGTTTAGAGGGATTCTTCATCTGTTCCTGAGTGAAATTATGCAGAGAGGAACTTGAAAGAAAATTTTTCACTTTACCAAATTTTTCTGCAATTTGATAGACTTTTCTAAGGGAAGAGAGAGAAATCCCATTACTATTGCTTTCTAAAATGAGGCTTCACAAGGCAGTAGTATAGCAAATATTTGTGAGGATAGAATCCTCGGCTTGGAAACTAGAGCTGAGTGAGCTTTTCCATGGTTGTTTCTGCACCTTTTGATCTAAATGCTTATTTGAGTTTCTTTTCCTCCTGTCCATGTGTGTTATCGGGCAGACTTACAGGATCCAGAACTATTCTCACCAAGTGAAGTGACCCCTGCTTATCCTCACCACGCTGGCAGGCTTAAGTATTGGACAAAATGCTTTCTAACCTGCATCCTGAAGAACAGCAAACGTGAAAAGCAAGTATCTTGCACCATGACACAGTCACAGTCAGGACTGAGGGATATGCCCAGCCAGAAATAAGCACGTAGCTTGAGCAAAAATGCTGCATATGGACTACTATGACCGTAGTTTACTGGGCGTCTGACCCTTACTTAATTGTTGAGTTGGGTAGAAAAGAGCATTATATGTACCCAGGTGTCTTGCAGCAATGGAAGCAGCAGAGTGAGATTCAGACCAGTGCTTGTGTCCTAGCTGCACTCTGCATAGGGTGGTGAATTGGTTTTTTTGCTTCTTCTATTGTGCCAGGGAATTTTTTCTCCAGTATGAATCGTTGATATCCAAAGTGGGTGGCAGTGTTGAGGCAGCAAGAAACTGCTTTCCAGATGCATTAGGTGGTAGCAGTGGTATTGGGAAAGGGAAAGAAAGCAACCACTATGGCTGTTTATTTTGGATAACATTGAGTAAGGGGATTTTTTTTTTTTTTCTAATTGACCCAGTAGATGTGACTTGAAGTCACATCTGGGGTTGTTCACAGACTTGGGGGTTTTGTTCACATCTCTAACTTGCAGCAACTCTTGAGAGAAGCTTTTGCTGCATCTTTCTGTGTCTGTATCCCTTCCCCTAGAACAGCGATAACAGTTGTGTAAGACAGGCCATTCAGTTTTGCAGTCACGTCACTGATTTTCCAGCAGTGCAACTGCTAAAAGCATTAGACTTACACAAGCATCAGAGTGAAGTAATGCTCTGATGATTCAGGCCATTAAGGTTTTAAGCTTTCTGTAAAAACAGTAAGTATGGTGATTATCTGGGGCTTGGATCTGGACACTGAATAAAATACAAATGTAACATCCGGGCAGTGTTGCTGGATGTTTCCTTCAGAGAAGGGGGAGCTAGAGGGGGATGCAGGGATAGTGCTTGTGATGCTTGTGATTTGATTTTTAACCTTGAATGTTATGCCTCCCTGAACCCACTTAGGAGAAACTTTTTAAAGAATAGTACTGTGTTTATTGCTGCTGCTTGTTTTCAGTTTCTGTTATGCAAGCTCATGTAGCTTGGTGTACCAGACTGGTTGTGGATCATAATGCTATAAACATCATGACTTTATCTCCATCTAGGAAAAAAGTCTGGTCCCCTGTCCATGATGATACATTAGATATTTAATTATGTATCTATACCCTTTAGTTCTATAAATAGCTCTGCACAGTGTGGTGAGAAGCATGTTACTGTGTGAAGAGAGTTGCTGTGGTTTTGTTTAGGGGGAGGGAGCAAAGCACCAAGATGAAATGGTGCTTCCCTGTGTGTCCAGTGATGTAGTGGTTCAGCCTACGCCCATAAGCTGTGTTTAGAATTGATTTATTTTAAAATGCTTTCTCTGAATAATAATTTCGAGGATATTCAGTCACAAGATTAAAAGGGGCACCCTTCAGATGCAGGAGGATGTTATCTCGTTTGTGCACAGGCTGTGGGAGGTGGTGTGGCTCGGGAGATAAAGCTGCAGGCTGTTCCCCGGGGCCGGAGCTGTTTGGGCTCCCTGGTTTCAGAGTGCGGGGGGTTAAGAGCCTGAGAGCGAGGTGCCTGGAGCGGAGAATGGCAGAGCTCTGCTGGCAGCAATGCTGAAGAGAAATCAGCTCCTGTGGGCAGCCGGAGGAGAACAAGGGGAGAGGGCAGGAATGGGTCCGAAATCATGAGCGAGTGTTGGGAGGGCTGTTGCTGAGGGCCCTGCACTCCTTCCTGGTGCTGCATCAGAAAGGGCTCACATCTCACTCATTGTAGAGCGTCAACTTTTCCTCTGTTAGGCTGTCGGTGGTTTTGGTAAACCACACAAAAAGCAGGATGTGTGTCAGTTAATGAGCTAATGCTTTTCGTGTTCAGGAAAGATAAATGCATCTGTAGCGTGTATCGCTGTTTGGTTTGGTACCTCTTCCACCTGCAGGAGGCTCGAGGTGGAAGAACATGGCTTCCTTTGAAACACCTCTTGCTTTGTAATCTGATTAATGGTGCATTTAATGGCTTCCGGGAATAGAAGTCCTCTAGTGGAGGCTGTCAGAAAAGCTAGGTTATGTACATCAAGCCCTAAGTCTTTTACAAAGCTAAAAAAAGAACTAAAAAAGAAAAAATAGTGGTGCTTTCTCAGATGTGTGGGCGGCAGGGGTACGTAGTTTTGGAGGAGATCCTGAATTCTCCTCCTTGATGCTTCTGTGAAGTCTTAACTGACCGTGTTAAGTGGTGGTGAAACAGCCAGCGAGTCTGAACTGAGGGTGCAATAGCTGGTAATTTATTTTTTTTTTTAAGTTATATCTAGTCTCTACACTTCTTAGCAGAAGCTATGGTATTTGCTGCCTCTTGAAACTCCTTTTGCATTTACTCCATTGCATTGAATTATTTTGACTCCTACACTGCAGCAGGAAAAACCAGTGGACAGATGTTGCTGTCTGTGGGTGCTTTGCAGTTTGCAGAGACCTGTGTTGGCACTGTGGAATGAAAAGGGTTTCTAGTGCTTTGTAGTCAGTAGGTCTATGCTTGATCCTATAAATAGGCTTTACTGGTCCAGTTGTCTAGAAAGGACAGGGAATGTTTTCCACCTTTGTGCCAATAGGCTTCTGGCTGTTAATTTTCCATCTTTCTCTGGAGAAGTGCAGATTAGATTCAGTTAGAGATAGCCTGTAGGCTGCACCGAGCCTATCTGCGCTCCCATTGTCGTTGCATTATCCCAGATGCTGGATTTCACGTCCCCTTCACAATGTCAGGATTAAAGCAACTGCCAGATTTGGGGAGAGAAAATTCATTTCCTTCTCGTCAGATTGTCAGGCTTTGTTTTTTTGATCACCCTCCACTGGGGAAATGGGCATGGTTTGTTTTGGGAGATTATAGGAGGCTCCTCTTTAACACATTATCTGCCTGAGAGAGGTGGTGTCCCCAGTCTCTGCTGTTCTTGCATGTGACAGGCTGTGGTATTTTGGAAGCGTTTTGCTGTAGGGTGTTGAAGTGTTCTGTGGCCTGGGATGTTGGACATGAGTGGAATAGGCATCCTGAGAAGCTTGAGCTATGTGCTTGTTGAAATGTACAGTTGGGTGCATTGCAGAACCTGGACTCTGACCGAGGTGAAAGTCTTCAAACCTATGTTCCATTATTTCTAAAACAATAAGAAGGATTGTTCATGTCTGGCTTATCTTGTTATAGAGTTACTAGTCCCAGCCTTGTCTTTTGTAATTTTTCAATGTTTTGAACCAAGAAAAATGTTAATTAACAATTCTTCTTGCTGGAATCTACCGTGGGAATTAACCTTTTTCCTTTTGCTGTGGTCTCAATGCAATGGTATCTTTGTCAGTTTGAGATAGTTCAAAACCTGGCTTTGCCTTCTACTTTTCATCCCTCTGACTTGCCCTTGGGAAGATGCCTCAAATTATATTTCTTCTTGGCCTTTCTCTGAAATGGATGCTAGAAGGGATGCTGTATGTGTGTGCATGTTAGCAGGTGGGCTTAGAGGAGAGAGTGAAACCCAGTAACACCTCGGGGTGACAGGCTATGTGGAGTCTGGCTGCACTACCTTTGTAGCATCATGTTGACCTCTAGTAATGGCGCAGCCTGAAGTCCTCTAGACATGAAGTCACATATAGGCATTTAATAATATTTTTTGCTTTCTATACTCATCCTCCTAAAATTTTTGAGGTTGACTATTACCTGTTTCAGGGATGATTTTCAAGCATAGTTTGTATATTGTCAATGATGTAAAACATTCAAAAGCTGGTGTCTGTTGCTTTTGAATGTCAAGGCACTAGTGAGACGAGATTTCTATAGAAGTGGAGAGCTGCAAATGCTGACCTGAACACTACTTGTCACTGCTGACTTGGGAAATGGCCCTGTAGATATGTGGCCATGAGGTGGTGTTGGCTGAAGGTGCTAGTGGGTCATAATTCTTTGGGGTGTGGTCAGTGGCACATTTTGGGGCAATTGTTTGGAGGCAGATATGTATGCCTCACAAAAGTGTTTCTATACTCCATACCTGAATGCCTTGGAGAGGAGGCTTGTCAAGCACTAGAGATGACACTTCTCCTTGGACCTGGTGAGAAAAGACGGATGGAGGCAGTATGGAAACTTGTCACTGCTGCAGTCTGATACGCATCATTAGTTACAGGGAAATCCTGTGTGTGTGGTGTGAGAGCTGGGAAATGTGGAGAGGACCTGGCAGAGTTCAGTACTAAGCCCACCAACCTCCACCTGAGAGCACGTGCCCGCATGCACAGCACTCCCTCTGCTGCGGCTTTATGTAACGCTTTTGCAGAACTTCATTTTCCACTAGATTGAAAGCAAAGCCACTGTTGATTTTCTCCAAAAAGATCTATTTGAGAGTGCAATTGCCTGGAATTACATGGTGGCAGTGAGAGGCCAGACCTTGCTGTAAATAACTTTCTTCTCAGCCAAACACATTGAGCTCTGCTGTCTACTGTTTTTTCTCTTTAGATCATTTCAATTGAAGGGAGGGAGTTTTTGGTATTTTTCTTTTATGCTTTGTTTATTCTTGTCAGGAGCTGATTCTCATTTTCTTAGCTTTCCTGCCTTTGCCAAATGATGTGATTATGGTGGACAGGGCAGCTCCCCTTTCACAATAGAATTTCTGTGTGTTTTTATAGCACAAGGCTATATTAGGACTGATGTACCTTTGCCAGCAAATGTATGTCTGCTGCTGCACTGTGTGTGCTGGTGCTTTGCCACTACGATGCCAGTGGACAATGGCAACGCATAGGTTTTGGTGATTTAGCATCTTTGTGCCAGTGAGCGATGGCATGGTAGCAACGCGTGCTCGTGTTATTAAATGAGAGCATGACACCATTCACACCGCTGTCCAGCATCGGTTTTTCAATTTAATCTGAGCTGTGAGATGGCCCTCCTGTCTGTGGAACATTTTCTCCATAGCCCTAATGCATCTTTATATTAAACCTCATGTTTCCTATTGAAGTCCCAGCATGAGTAGTTGATGTGTCTTTATCTTTGAAGCCATTAGTGTCCAACAGTGGCTCTTTAGCCTGAGTCAGAAGGTAGTCCTGGGTTCTCCCTGTTTTCATGAAGGGGATCAGAGCTGTTTTGGCTGTTGGCACCTGTACAACAGAGCACAGAGTGAGTTTTGGGTTTTAAAAATAATATTTTTATGGGAAAAGTAGACACTTGTAGTGGAGAGCTTCATCTCTAACTGGTGCTAGAGATCAGTATTGGAAGGAAAGAGAATGAGTGTATGAAGGAGGGAAGGGGGCACAGGCAGGGCTGTGTATTGCTGTGTGGGGTAAGGGGGGCACATGGGGTAGGGGAAACATGGCACAATGGCAGTGTGTGGCAGCAGGAAGGCTATGCCTGTATGGACGGGACACAAATAGGTGTGAAAGACTTGGAGAGGAGAGTGAGGTGTTATCTCCGAGGGGATATCATGATGTTGGTAAACTTAAGTTTTTAAATATCTAATAGTTTTGTTTCTCCCTTCAGTAATGGCGCATATCCTTTTTGGTTCAATGTTTCTTTTCCCTGCAAATGCACACATCTGTAACACTTCCTTGGCTTCGCTGTTATCTTTTTTGTTTTGTTTGTTTTTAAGTTAGCTAATACTTAATACTAATTCTTTATTCGTGCAAGTTCCTGATGTTTCTCAGTATTTTCCTCTCTTACCCCTTCAGTTATGGTGCCAAGAATTAGAGTTTGAGAGTAGGAGTTGCCATAGGGAGGGACATTTCTGTGCTTTATTTGTCGCACATTAGCTTTATTTTTCTACTTTATTGCACTGCAGATTCCTCTTTGCTTTGTTCTCCCCTAGACCTTCTGTTACCCTTGAGTGTCTGTTATTCAGTAGTAAACAAGCAGGTAGTCTGTGAACCTGATACACACCTCTTCTGAAACACAGTGTTGGCATTCCTTGCTCACACAGAGATGCTGCTGGTGCTAAGCAAGAGATGTTGCCATCATCCTGTGTGGACACAGATGGCTTACCCAAGTATGGAGGAAAAGGGTTCAAGCAAATTCCAGCTCGTGGCCTTTGCCGTACAAAAAAGGGACAGGGCCCAGAGCCAGCTAGACTTGGTTTCATCGGGAAGGTGAGTCATCTAGTTTCCAAGAATAGCAGGGAAAAAGGAGCAGCTGCAGGTGATGTGGGAGGAGGCAGTGGTGCTTCCAGTCAGTTAATGAAGTTCTATCTATGTGTACGAATCCAGTCTGCCTGTGCTGTGCTTGCACTTTCCTTTCCTCATGAATCAGCTTTATCTCCACCTGCTGCTGCACCAGCTGTGAGATCCCCAAAGGACCAGGGTTCATTTAGAGGAATAAATGATGTGATTTCTCAGCCTGGATGGTGCCCTAGTCTCCTGAGCTTTGCTCCCTTGGCAGTCCCTTGCCAGTGGTGCCCAGAAGTCTGGTAGTGACACCATCTGACATCAGACAAAGCAGGGGTTAGGTTTATAAATTTCTATTTATTTACTTATTTTGTACATAGCCAGTTTAATAGAATGTCCAAATGACTTGCAATAGAAAAAGTTTCCTCCTTGAGATCTTGCTCAGTAAAAGGTGGAGTTATTTTTTGTTCTGTGCATGTGGTTTGAGGGGCAGGAATGGAGATGGTTTTGCATCTCCCTGTTAAAGCATGTTGAGCACCTGCCTAGTCTGTATTGCAGCTAAACGTCCCTTGCAAACAGCCAAGAACATCTGTGTTTAAGACTATCTGCTCCATTTTCCTTCTTGTTAGAACCATTGTCTCTCTGTATGGCTTTTGTTGGAAATGGCATTATTACCTTTAGCCTCCTGGCCTTGTTAGGAAGTTCTTTTGTGCATAGCTCTGGCAATTTTGCAGCTCTTGTGTACCTGAAAGGCCAAATACGCTGGAATAACCAGATTTCCCACTTCTTCCCTAGTGCTTGAGAAGACTGATGCTAAGATTCATAATGAGGCATTTTTGACACAGGTCTACAGAGGTTATCTGGTTATGTGAAAGGCCTGTGACACTAGGCTGCAAGGGAGGAAGAACATGTTTCTCAGCAGCATAGTCCTTGCTTACAGGTCAGTATTGTGACCTTGCTGCTTCTTGCTGACCTCGTGTGCTGGGGGGTGATATGCTGGCTGGCAGGTCTGTTGAGCTAACCCAGCTGCTTCTGGATTGTGAATAAAGTAGGAAGAGGAATTGGAATATTTGATTCGTGTAGCTTTTCTAAAATACCTTCTGTGGATATTAAAAAAAAAAAAAAAGAAATCCTCCAGACTGCGTATTCTTACTTGTGCAAGTGAAGTAAGGCCTTGTTCAGATAGTTTCGCTGTGCTGGATCCAAGTTTGTTCAGGCTCCACTGCAGAAAATGGTCTCAGGCAAGCTGCTTAACTAAAATTTTGAACGCCTGCTTTGATATTATGGACTAATGTCTGTTCCCTCTCTATTAGCCCCGTCTGATACGGCACAGCACTACTCTCTTTCTGTTCCCTCCTGTGCACTTCCAGTAGGTGCCCAAATCGTGCGTCATTGACAAGCAACCAAGAGTGAATGCTGAAATGAAGCTCTTGGTGAGTGCTCGGGAAAACATCAGCCATCAGGTACTCAAACTACTTTCCTCATGTGCAAAAAGGGTGAGTTTTGCCATTTCGCAGTTCACCTCCCTCCAGCTGAGCCAAGGGCAAAGAAATAGACCACACAGCATGGATTCTGGAAAGTGAAGTTGATTATATATTTTTTTTTAAATCTCTCATTCTTTATAATCTGCTGTGTTACTAATAACATGGGCTGATTTTTTTTTGTTTTTAATATCGGATTTCTATCTTGACTGCGTTCCCTTAACCTTTCCTCAGAGATTTTATTTTCTAAACCTTTGATGGATTTTGCTGCCCTCCTGCTGATGTTTTTCATTTATTGGAGGAGAATAAAATAATAATTATAATAATAAAACCCACTGTTTTGCTGGAGGCAATTCACTGGTTGAGGTTTTCATGTGAACCTAGCCCTCTTAATCCTAGCAAACAGGATTCTCCTCCTAATCTCTAATCCCTGAGTACTTTAGCTATTAATCTTGAGAAGCGTTTTCCCCTCCCCATCTGAGATTAACCTGAGAGTGGTTACTTATGGTTACTGGCCCCCCCTTTATTTTTTTTTTCTCTCTTTCCCATGAGGTTTGGAGACTCAGGGAGACGAGTGCTGATTTCTGGGCCTTTCATCTTGGTGCATTTGGTTTCTGGGCCTTTGGGCACCTTTTTTTATCTGACTGGTTTGAAAAAGTTCAGCGGGAAGAACAGACAATACATAATTGCTTGGCAAATGCCACTGGATCACAGACAAGAGCGTCTGAATCTCTGGTTGTTTTTTTTTCCAGTGGAATAGAGAGACAGACCTTATTTTGGCTTCACAAGAGAGAAAGTTGTGTGGAATGAAGGAACCCTTAAGGCGTTTGGCTCTCTTCAGTCCTTCTCCTTTAGACAACAGTTTTCTTCCCCTGCTTTGTGGGAATTGTGGTGTGGAATTCTGTTCTCTGCTGAAAATTTTTTGTTTCTGTCTGAATGTCATTCATTTATTTTCTGCATGTTGTTACTTGGAAGCTTTGAGTGCTTTTTGCTGGCATGTTCTTGTGGCTCTGCTCACTGAGGTGGTCTGTCAGCTTGGGATTCCTACTGCAGCTTGGGACTCCTATTTTTCTGCATAGGTTGAGTCACACATACTAATCACAGATTGGTATTTCTGGAAGTCTTGAATGGGCTGGCCACTGCTAACTAATTTACAGATGTTTGTGTGCTGAGCTGTGTGCTATGGTTTGTTATCACAGAGCTATATTCCCATTATCATGGATCCAGAAGGAGTTGGTTGAGTGGATCTTCCTTCTCCCCTATCAAATTCATGCCCTCTGCCCATGCCTAACTGTTCCTTATAGTGTATTTTTGGGAGCGTCATTTCTGAATGTATTCTTACTCTTCTAAATATGGGCTCAAAGCTGCTCTTGAGACCAGACTTGCTTGCTCTGCAAGAAAAGAGTTTTGTGGGCAAACCTCCAGTGTGTCTTCCTGAAAATCTCCTCGGCGTCAGCTTGGTTGCAGACGC
The DNA here is from genome assembly GCF_000703405.1 of Apaloderma vittatum. NCBI lineage: Eukaryota > Metazoa > Chordata > Aves > Trogoniformes > Trogonidae > Apaloderma > Apaloderma vittatum. Next base: position 155,113 of record NW_009716389.1, read on the forward strand.
CTTTTGTGAAGGCCATTGGCATTTGTCTTGGGCTGGAGTGAGGGTGTGCTATGATTATGTCACATATCTGCTGGTGGGGCTGCTGAGCAACAAGAAAGGACCTAAGTGAGAGGGACACAAGCCATTAACTGAGGACACTGTAGTTCTATAGCCCTCACCATTGCTAAACATGGTCTGACTTTTTTCCAGCTCTTTTTTTTTTTTCCTGTGCTAAGATTTATCCAGTAATTTCTGGTTTTACTGTCTTTAACTATTAATTCACCATGGCGCAAGTCTTTGGTTCCCGAGTCCTGATTTGTCCTTCTGATTAATATAGCTGCTAAACATAGAAGTTAGTACAACTCCTGCAGGTTGCTATATGCTGCCAGAGGTGAAGAGGGAAGTCCCTGCTTTGTGAAGGTGAGCATGAATGCAGGAAAAAGGGGCAACATGGGAGGGAGAGCCCTAGCTTTGGCATCACAGGTAGCTGTGTAGTTGTGGGAAAGTCCTAGAGATTAGAAAAGATCAGGGTATTGCAGGAGTAGGGCAATGTTTCAAACTCACTACTGTTTTGGTGATTTGACTTAGAAACAGTGAGTGAAGTAATTGTAAATTTCCCACAATTCTTGTGCCCCTTCCTATCTCTTTGTCCCAGGTAAACATATCAAATTCACTGCACATTTTAAAGCAAGAGCTCGAGATTGTAATATTTTTTTTTTTTCCTCTATGGCACACATAGTTCTGAAGAGTTTTACAAGGCATTTATGCAGGAGTCATCTTTTCATACCTGAAAGACCATGTCACCACCAAGTGGAAAGAGCACACTGTGCACTACACTGGTACAGAGGTAGAAGCAGCTTTTTTTCATTGTAAATGCTTGAGGACCTTCGTGCTTAAGCAGAAATGCAGAACCCATCTCCTGTAACATCACAGTGCTCTCTAGCACTGAGTGGAGGTGATTTGTGGCATCTTCTCAGAAGGAGGAGTGCTGTCTTGTGAGACACCTGAGTCTTGTCCTGCTGATACATAGACTGTCTTTAGAGCTTTCCCGTTTGACTGACTGTTTTGTCACCTAAACATTTTACTCTGTTATAAGGTATTGATGAAATAGGGCCTTTCCTAATTTAAAAGATGCTTATAAATTGGTTTTGGTGAATAATGATTAGGAATGATGATGGAATTTATTTTAGTTTGAGCAAGCAGGTTTTGTCTTCTGTCATCTTCCTCAGGATGGACAGACTGTGATGTAGTGTTTCTCCCAATTTTATTGATACTTCTTTTCTACTTTTTGGTGGTCTCTAAAAGGAAACTTCTCTGTTCAGCTTGTTGCTCACTGCCAGTGTGTGTGCAGGTACGGTGGTGCAATAGAGAACCCTAGCAATCTTACGTAACTCAGAGAGGTATGTGAAGGCTAGAAAGGAATATGGAAAGGCCCCTAGGAGCTGCTTTGTAGTCTGCTGTCTGGGAAATCAGGTGCCAACCAGAGGCCTAGAAGATGATGTGGTGTCTTTTGCCTCCTGTCTGACAGAACCTGTGCAAGCTGGTGCTCTCCGGTATAGCTGGGCACTGGGACAGAACACGGAAGCATTGTCTGTGCTGGGGCAGGTGTGTGCTGTAAGAGCTGTAACTACAGCTTGTTAGCAGGCAGACAAGGAACAAGCTATGCTGCCCAAAGGTCTGAAACTGGTCTGAGTCAAAACTGAGTAGTTTCCTATTCCCTGTGCTCTATTTTCAAATTGACTGTACTTTCTAATTCTAAATGCTATTCCTGAAGAAAAAAATCATTGCTGACTGTGGTGGGACTGTTTTCTGCTGTTTCATCCCACTGCCATGCAGTGCCTCTGTCCAGCTGTGTCACTTTGAAGATCTTTGGATCATGAGGAAGCATTGCCAATAACAGAACAGGGATATGACTTAACAAAAGTGCTGTTTCTTGTCATCAGTCTTGTGTCAGACACACCTAAATTACTTCATCTGTTCCTCTGTTGTTTTGCATTGGCTATCAGAATTTATTTATCTGAAGTAAAAAATAAAATAGTAAAAATCAAAGCATATTTATTCCATTTTAACCTGCAATTTTACAAGTATGTGGCAAGATAAGTAAGAATGAAAATAATTAAATCAACCTTCCCATTTGCATGTTCCCTCTAAGTTACTGGGCTTCCCAGTGAAACAGGTATAATTAAGGTGCATCTTTTGAGGACTGCAGCCAAACTGGGGCCCAGAAAAAAAGTGTCAGAAAAAAAGTTTAGTAATTTACTTCACTGAGATTTAAGTAGTTTTAGCATTTGGGTCAGTGTATTTGTCCAGTGCTTGGCTATATTTTAGAGGCATACACAGTCAGGCTGGAAATCTCAAGGCAACTTGCGTTTCATCTTCATGCTGCTGTTGTAAATGTTTTCAGGGTCTCTTAAGTGATATGTGTGAGAATATACTCGAAGATGTTAGGTATGGCATATCTCCTTAATACCATTTTGGTGTGTGTGTGTGGGTGTGTATATATGTATATATATCTCACGTGTGGACATGCCTTGGAGGAAAAGGTTAGGCTTGGGAGAAGAGCAGGAGCACTCGTGTAGCACAAAAGCCATAAAGATGCTTGGCTGTATCTGCCTCCAGCCTGTCTCAATGACAGGGACATGGAGGGCTTTCACAGGGCCACCTTCACCCAGAAGCTGGGTGCAATAGAGAACCCTAGCAACTCTTGCTCTTCCAGATTGTGGTGTCCAGGTGGCAGCCATCCATGAAAACCAATTCTGAAAGGTTTACTTGTCTTTGTTTTCTCTCCTGCCTCGGTTGCCTTTGGCAAGCAGGCTCAGGTAGCTTACCTTTATGACAGTGTGGGACCAAACAGATTATGGCAGGAGCTGTGTGTAACACTCCAGTAAGCTGTCAGTGTTTAGCAGTGATTAGCTTTTTTAAAGGCCCTTTTCTTTATCTGCTGGGGATTTTAATTTTTCCCTCTCATTGCTTTGCTTCTTATTGATTTAAAGAAGAAAAAAAAAAGATGCTGAAGCCCTGTTTGGTAATAGATTATTGATGAGAATGCTGGGCAAAGAGAGAGAGATGGTGGAAGTCTTTGTTCCTGTTCGACAAAAGATAGAGAATATGGGAGAAGAAATGTGAATTTGTATGGAGAGGAGAGAGGGGGACGAGAAGAAAGAGTTATTTAAAATCACAGCTAGGAAATCATTCTTTCAGTCTACGTGGCTGCAGTGAGATCAATTTTCAATTTCAGTTTCCCTGCCTTTTGTGTTTCGAGACACTTGCATGCCGCTGGAGATGGGAGATCTGCCAGCACCTATTTGTTTAAAATTAATTGTTGGTAGGTATATTTTCAGATGAACTGCTTCCTGGATCAATTTAACATGCTGTAAGGAGAAAACAGGGAGGACCCCAAGGCCCTGCTCTCCTCAAGAGTCACGTTTACACCAGGGCAGCTCTGGCCATGTCTGTGATTTTACTTCTCAGCTCAGTGAGGTGTAAGGAGCGAAGCAAGCATGCCCTTGTTTCATAGATCCTTTGAGTGTCACATGAGGAGTTGAGTATGAAAGAATAAAAGCACCAGACGCAGTTGAATGGCTTGATTTTAAGCAACCATGCAGTGTCAATGATTGTATCTCTGTAGGATCTTGGATTAAGAATAGACCAGCTCTTTTAGCTGTAGTTTAGTCTGTGGCAATGCAGGATCAGCTACTATTGATAATCAAACCTGTAAACCAGAGACTCCACTGTGTAAATCAGTGTTGTTCATTTCATTGAGCACACACAGATGAAGATTTGGCTCAGAAAGATTAAATCATTGCTTGACCCAAATGCTGTTATCTTCGCTTCTTCAAACCAATGATGAATTTGAAAAGCAAAAATAATTTCTTTCTCACCTCAGTCAATTTCTACAGGAACTTTTCTATTTAATAAAAATATTTTGTATTGGAATTTGGAGACTGAGAGGTAATCATTTACCCTCCAGATGAATGAAATGAGTTTTCTGGGCTTTTTTTAATTATTATTTTTTAACACAAATCTGAAATCCCATTAAACAAGTGACAAAGTTGCAATTTTCTCAACGCAATGTGGAGAGGTGGATTCAAAGGAGTCTGAGTTTACAACACATAATTGTATATTCTAGCTTTTTATTCCTTTCAGCACCTTTAATGAAGGTTGAACTTGAAACTGAATGATTGGATGGGGTTGTTGTCTTAGCATAAAATGACTGAATATTTTTAGGTGAATATTCATATTTTCACATACAGGATGGGCAAGTAGTTCCTCCTAATAGTCATGGTTATTGCCAGAACAAATAACTTCTAAGCTATTCAACTGTCTTTTGCACACAGAGCTGTAATAATTTTACAAGGGCAATTCTGAAGACTTGAGGGTCTGTAATTTCAAACACAAAAGTCAGAGTTGTACTCTGAGAAAATATTGCTGTTGGTTTATGTAATCACATTTTTCAAGATAAATTTAAGCAAGAAGCAATAAAAACACCTCATGATTAATGTTTCTCTAAATCAATCCCTTCAGCCTGTTAATTCTTCATATTGCCCATGTCTGAACTCTCTCTTTTGACATCACGTTATCTAATTGGCACATCCTTAACAATTGTATTGTGTGAGTGTGAAACCCATGACTATGTAGGGAGGGCTGGCTGTGTCTTGCAGGGCTCCCGTGTTTGTGGGCGTAGAGTAGGACCAAGTCTTCAGCCAGTGTGGGAGCTTCAAGGGGCCAGGTAGCTGGAGGCCAGCACAGCAGCTCCGTGTCCCCTGGCAGTGCCTGGGGAAGCCGGGCGGCCGCTGGTGGGGCAGAATTCAGTGCATGTGGGGAGACTGAAGTGAGCTGCTGCCACAACAAGGCGACCTTTGCCACCAGCCCTGTGCTCCTTGGTATCTGCTCCAGTGTGTCTGGCAGCGGGGCGAGCAGCAGGCTGTCTTCGCAGGGCTTGTCCCTGTCTCTTCATCCTTCCCCTTCTGGCCTTGGGCAGGAACCGCTCCAACTCCTTTGAATTTCCGTTTCCTCTGTAGTGGTAGGAAGACAGGTTGGTTCCCATTACCACTCTCCATGGGTCTCGGGGAGATTGATCAGTCTTTTTGTGCCTGTTAGGAGAGATAGACCAGATGTCCGAAAAACATTACGGGGAGACTGAGCTGTCTGGAGAAAAGACCATCTTTTTGCTCTTCTTTGACTGGTGCCTAGCCTGATTCAGTACAGACCTGAAAGTCTGATAAATGATGTGTTTTCCCCATTCTTTTTGTTTTAGTTTTCAGAAGATGTTGGTGAATTCTTGATGAAAATTTATTTAGCATCTGCCATGGGCCAGGTACAGGTTCTGCAAATCCAATTATTTGCATCTCTGTCAACATATGTCAGTCTATTTATACCTCCTCCTGACGTTTTTAGTTCAATGGTATGTGTATTTCTGCCAGTGCAACACTACCCTAAGCATTCCCTTTCTGTTCTAGTCTCAGCTAGAGCACTGACAGAGCTCTGTCAGTTCTATACGAAGGTAAAAGAAGGAAATGCAGTATATCAGTTGTAGACAGATAATAAAAGAAGGTGGAGTAACTTCCATAGGGTTTAGGGAGGTGATAAGAGATAAAATAGTAAAAAACTTCTGAAGATGCTGTGAGGAAAAATTTTAGCTCCACTGACCTCAGTAAGGAGAATTTCTCTGAGTTCATTAGTTTTGGAATTTTACCCAATCAGTATGAAAGGACATGGGAAGTACTCAAGAGTTGTGTTTTGGAGTTCTGACAAGTTTATGATAAGTGTGAAAGAAATTTACTGTTTCGAAGTGGTGGAGAGGATCTGTAGTTCTGTGATGGCTACTTTTCTTCCTATAATAGGTGATCAACTTGGCCAGAGATGCCCAAATACCTGCAGCTGCTTTGACTGCTTTGGTGTCTTAACCTTCTTCTATCTCTGAGCTGCTCTTGGCTGTGTGCCTTCTCCCCAGCTGACAAGAGTGTTTTTGTCTGATTAGGAAAAAGGTGTTCGACACAGTTGAATTACTCCTTGTTTGGGACTGTCCTTTGTCTATGGCAATTTGCAAGCTCTTGCTGCCCCCTGTTCATTTCTGTCTCTTCTTTTTCCTAATGTTCTTATCTCTTGTGTTAATTTCCTTAGCATAAAGTAACTCCAGTGCTGCATTTGAGGGCAAACTTTTGCTGTGAGAGCTGTTTGACTAGTTAAAACTGGTGCTGATTATGAGCTTAGCTGGTATATTGTTTACTGTTGGAATCTTTTCAGGTATTTGTGCTGAGGAGCAATGTGTTTTTGGTCAGCAGCTGTATAGGGAACCTCAAAGAAGAGATTATGATTCAGGGGAATGGTTTGAGTTACATTATGCCAGAAATTTCCTAGAAATCAGTGATGGTTTGGGGAGTTAATAATTCTGAACTCACTCTGGCACATGTGAGAAATCACTGAGGTTTGGTTTATAAAGGAGATCTGAAGGTATGAGCTCCAAAACATTCTTCTGAAGTCGACAAAGTGATGAGATGTGAAAGTTTCATTGGGGTGTAGGGACTATTACTCTGCATCAGAGACAGCACAGACAGTAAAGATGCAGCTGAGACTGAGCTCCGTTATCCCAGAACTGGTTCTACTACTGTGTTAGAGCTGTGGATAGGTCACTTTGGGCACTGTTTCCAGTAGCAGTCGCTGATTGTGTTTGGGCATGTTGGTGTTGGCCTTCAGCTTAAGACGCATTTGATGCTGTTCCCTGCACATGCCCTCCCACTCTCCCGATATATTGAGCACCAGCAGTTGTCAGTGAAATCAAGACAGAACACGCAAAATTGGCATCAGAAGTGGCCTGACCAAGTAGGAATATACCTAACAGCAGTAGATATTGTACTTACGTGGAGGAACTGTGCAAACCATTTGCAAGGGGAGATTATTTTAAGGGTAAATCTATGCATAGAAGAGATAATAACATTGCTAGTGAGTCTTATTGTTATTCCAGTTGATTACTGTTCAGAAAGGAGGATGAATTAATGAAGGGAAAACAAGCCAGTGTACAGAAAATGCATCATGCTGGCATGCACGGTCCTCTATGTATGTATTTCTGCACGATACTGTCTTTATACGTTGTTGGTGTGATGCCTGGCTTATAACTGTGTGTCTTAGTAATGCTAGAAATAGGAAAGGTGGCTGAACGTGCCCTGCTGCCATGGACACAGCCAGGGCTGCATCAGCTGTACGGTGTGAGCATCTCTGTAATCAGTATGCTCAGTTTTTGTCTCCTAATGGGATAAAGGCTCTGGGAAGGGAAAGGCCTGAGCTGATGGGATCCTCTCTTTAACCATGTTGTTTCTTTAGGGACGTGAGGCACTTAAGTGAGGAATTTAGCACATAGCTGGTCTGCTGTTCCCATGTCTCATTCTTGCTGTCAGCACAGTGCTGGCTGAGAGCCTGGCTGTTCCTCTCACCTTATTTCTTTTCCCCTCTGTGCTGAGCTTACTCATTCTCTTGGTCCTATTTTAAGGATGTAGTGGCTTGCAGGGAACATTGGTCCCTCACTCAGAGTCTTTCGCTTTGCAACCCCAGTGACAGCTCCAAGTTGGCAGGCAGAAGGGAGGGAAGGCTTCTCTGCTATGACCTTCAAAATGGCTGACTGCAGCAAGTATGACATATTTCTCCCCTTCCAGTGGCTGCTCGCCTCCCTCCTGTGCTCTCCCTTAACCTGCTGAGGTTTGAGAGGTGGGAGCTGAGGCTGCTTCTTGCTATGGGAGTCTCTGGAGAGCAGCGCTGAGGCGGAACCGCGAGCCTGAGCTGGGAGGAAAATGAAGTGAGGGAGCGGAGTCGCAGGCTGCGAGGCAGGCACCGCTGCCGCCGTTCGCTTGCTGGAAAGTAAATAACAGAGAAGAACAAGGGCAGTTGCTTTATGAGAGAAGATGGGAGGAACAGGGTCAGACAGGAAAAATAAAGAATGGTCAGAGAAGGTGAAATTGAGATAGGATGTGAGAGCAGAGAAAAGGTGATGAAAATGGGCATGAGAGGGAGCATTGGCTTCTTTCTGGGAGACAAGAAAGAAGGAAATTTTCAAGAGCTCTTGCAATGACTATCATAGAATCATCGAATGGCCTAGGCTGGAAGAGACCTTAGAGATCATTTTAACTCAGCCTCTCTTTTGCCAGGGGTGCCACCTCTACACTAGATCAGGCAACACATGGGGACCAAACGGGAATCAGGTCAAACCTGTTGTTGTCCCATTTATCCAGTAGCCATTTTCCTCTTTCTCCAAGATGTCCTTTTGATCCTGCATACCGGGGATAAATCCCCACTAGCAACTGCTTAAGATCTCTTACCAGCATGGCCTACTCCTACAGTACTGTATGTTCTGTAGAAAACTTACTGATCCAGTTACGAGAGTCAATGATTTGACTAAGTGGGAAAAGCGTGGCAATTGTGTGTTATCATGGTTCAGCCTTTTCTTGATGAGTATTTTCTAGGAGAGGTCAGGGAGTTCCATCTTAAGTCAGTTCATGCTTTTAATCCTTGCATTATCAGCATTGGAACTATGGAAAAGAAATAGATTTTCCTTAGAACTGGACTGTGAAGCTAAAAGACTGGTCAGCTGAAAGCATTTTCATCAATGGGAAAATGAATGCACATGGGTGAGATATGCTATGGGGTTGCCCCCAGAAAAGGGTCATAAATTTTCTCTTGACTATCATGTGCTACCCAGCTGTCTTTGTGTTTCTATATTTGTGGCTGAGATGGACATATTTAACTTATATGCTCCTTTTTTTTTTTTTGGTAAACATGCATTTATATTCTCATTCTCACTTCCCTGCTGCTGTGCTTCTGAGAATATGGATTGTCATCATATCTTAAACTGTTGACTGATGAATTATGTTTTCAGAAAATGGTCAAATATGAATCGGAAAATAAGTTCACATCTAAAATATAATTTCTACAGGTTAAAACCTGTAGACATTGCTGTGTTGATACAAAATATTGGGTAGACTGAAGGAAATGGTACATGTCTGGCTGGACTTAATGATCTCAGTGATCTTTTCCAGCCTCAACAATTCTGTGATTCAAGAAAATGGGTGGTCTTTGTAGATAAGTCAGTAATGATGACTTCAGCACTCTTGAACTTTGTTCCTAGTCTTTCCACAGACTTGCTGTCAGACCTCAAACCAGAAGTAGTCAGTTACTTGGGGTATTTAGTTTGAGCTTGATCTTTGGTTCCTGCATGGCTTTAATTCTTTTTCATACATTGGCAATGCTGTGAAAATTGAGTCCCAGCTCTCTTATATTGCACAACTCTGAAACAAAGCATCTAAAGAAAGCATTAAATGGGAAAATTTGGTTGAAGGCACTTTGTTCTTAGTTTCCTTATCTGTTAAGTGAAAGGAAGGACTCTTCAGCTAAATTAATTTTTTCACATCTTAAGAAGAGTAGTGAAGTTGGAATAGACATGGCTGTTTACTGTTACAACTGGAGGCTTTGTTTATTGTGACAAGGAATCCGGACATGTCTCATGGAGGGGAGATAAGGCTTTACTCTCGCAAGATGGCAGTGAGACTGCAAAAGATCATCAAAGAACAAAAAAGGGAATAGATTTGCTGGTATAAAGGTCAGGCAAGTGGAAAATAACGTGTTTAAAAACAGTCCAAGCAGCACCAGTGTTCTTCCGACAGAAAGGGACCTGTGCAAACTAATGCCTGATGGGAGGTAAGGAATAGATTTGGTTCATGTTTTATCTGTCAATACAGTGTATTTTGGACTTGAGACCCTTCTTCATGTGCGTGTCTGTTTTCTTGCTCATTGGGAATGGCAGCAGAAAGTCTGTATTTCTTTTCTCTCCATAAGAATTGCAAGTTAAAGTATTTATTATTTTTTAGTTAGGTGTCTTATCTGCTGACAGTCAAGGAATCCTGGTGTCTCGAGACTTTTCAGATCTGTATTTTCTACCTGCATGGTTCTACATGGAGCAGCAGCGTTTGATAGTATCATGAAAATTAGCATAACAGTTTTCAAACTCTCTCATTGTTCTTGTCAAATTGTGTGACATACAACTTCCACTTTGGCTTTTTTGTGAAGATGAGCTTTAATCAGGTAATTGTGACTTCAGCTCTGTAGTAGTATTGACTGGATTTCAACTGCTGACTTAGTTGCGTGATGTGTTGACATCACTGGTGTTCTGAATTATGATTACTTCTCTTTTCCACCTCAATCCTGAGACATACTGGAGAGTTAAAAATACAGTTACTGAAATACTGATTTAGAGAACAGACCATAAATAATGCACACATAGAATGATGATAACAGAGTGACAGCTGGTAGAAGGAATGAGAGCAAGTGAGCAAAAAGCGGACTTCAGAGAAAAAATATTTCTTCTAGTAAAAGGAACTATTTTAAAGGGGGATCAATTACCTGGTATTTGTTTTTCTCTTCCTTTTTTATTTCTTGGCATGCTGCTCTGGGTTAAACTGTCAGTGATCAGGGGGAGCAGGGACCTAGAGTTTGTGATTCTCTGAGTGATTTGCTAAACCTCTTAATGCATTTATTCCTCTCCTCATGGTCGTTAATGGATTCATTATTTGCACAGGGAGATAGGTGCCCAGACATTCCTCTAGCCAGTTACTCCTTTTTCATCTGGAAGAAAGCGTCCTATTAAAAACCATTCTCCAGTGTAGGGCAGAGGCCTGGGAGTAGCAAAAGACCTGAGCTGGGGCAGGGGCTGCAACGCGAATAGCAGAGGGTGACGAAAGTGTCAGTGGCCAAGGAGATGCACCAATTACATTGGCTATGCTGAGAAGCGAGGCAGCCTCTGATAGCTGCCCTGTGTTCTTTTTGTGAGAATGGACTTTTTTTCACGACTTGCTTGTCAGATTAAATGAATGCACGTGTGTGTGTGGGGAGAGGTTGAAATTAATTACTGTCAGTAAATGAAGCATATGGAAGCTTGTCTTGATGTTGTGAATTAGTGCAGAAAAAACAGTGGAAAAGCAAACAGTGGAACGCTGTAGTTGGATTGCAGCTAGATGTGTACTGGCTTGTTAATATCCCCCCACACCCAAACCTACTTTCTCAGGTATATCGAGGGTCACCTAATTACACTTGTATTTTCTCTTTACTCCCCTTGGGATTCATAAGATAAGGAAAGGGCATCACTCCAGGTTGTTATTGCTGTTTCCACTGGCAATCTCCCAGTTGGGTGAGAGGTTGCCCAACATAAATGGCATGATAGAGAATTTGGCATAAATGGTCAGCTTCACAGCTGTGCAGAAGGAAAAAAAAAACCCCAGCAATGTTGATGAAATTGTTATTGTAGCATACAGTTACTAAAACCATCTCAACACCTCTTCTGTCCCAAAAGGGAGCAGGAGTTAAATGCAGGACAATAAAAACTTAGCCTTCTCCTGTTGGAGCAAGTGTCTAGATTACATTGATTCCAGGGAAGTTGCATCGAGACTAATAGGATACAGATTTTTAGAGCTACTTGGCAGCCGTGGGCCACCTGATGTCCTTGTCTACTTTATTGCAAGTAGCATAGTCTTAGCACAACTGTGGGCTTGAATTTTGCACGTGGAGCAATTGTTCCGACAAGATACTTAACTAACATAAGCCTGCTGAGATCTTGAATTAATATTATGCATCAGAAGGTCATAGCAAAATTTCCTTAACAGAAGCATTTTGTTGCTATTGAGTGAAATTAATGTAACTGTTAACCAATAGTTATTGCCATTAAGTATTGCTGGCTTAAATCAGTTCCTTGCGGAATCCAGTAGGTAAACATGCTTCCATGGGGAAGCATGTCCCAGTTAAGTGGATTACAGAGCAAATTATGTTCAGTCTAATGCAGCAGTGAACCTGAAGCAGCTTCTGCTGATGCATTTACATGGGTTTCAGCATCATGGCTTCTGAACTTAAGTCGTAAGCTACACCGATACAGCAGAGGTTGTTTTAATCAAAGGTGTCAACAGTTGTACAACATTCATGCTAGTTAACTTTGGTACCTGAATTGTTAAAACAAATCCTGATGCACCTCTTGGATGTTGTGTAATCTAAGGTCAGACCCTGCTCTGATCATAAATTTTGACATTCCAGAATTGAGGGATTTGCTGCTTCTGAGTCTTGAAAAAAGTTAAGGCAAAACTGATTTCCACATACAACATCCAATAAGATATCAGAAGCAGGAAGTCTTCAGATACTTACTTTCAGCCTGGGTGTAATACTGAGCTCTTTGAATTCAACATCACCACTTCTTTAATAGCAATTATTTTGTTTTTCTGTCCTGGGCAAAACTGCACCTTTAATACCTCCCCATCCCAAGGCTTCTCTGCCCTTTTTCTCCACTCTAGGTAGAACCCTTCTCTGCCGTGCTCTGAACGCTTACATACTGTAGCTGAGCAGCTACTGTGTGTCATGGCAGGTGGAAGAAGTTGTATTCACTGATATTGAAGCTTTATATCAATCCTGAAATGCCTCAGAATCCACTAGAGTAGGAGTTACAGAAGTACAAATTATCCTTTTTCCTCGATGTCTGTGTCAGATTGAGCAGAACATACTATTCACAGCTTCTAGAGTTCAGTAAGTGTGTGCCTGGGCTCTAAGGGCTAAAGAGTCAGTGCCACCTCCTTGAGTGCCTGCAGGATGATCCCGCATTCAGCCTTTACCACCTACCTTCACTAACATATTTTTGTGTGGAAGGCAGGGAATGGCAAGTTCCTCAAAATGCTCACTGTCTTGTGGCTTTACTTTGACTTTGATTCAGATCATGGCTGAAAATTATGCCTGAACCTCTATGCCAGAACCAAGTTTCTGCTATGGGAAAATGTAAGGGAGGTATGAGTGTGTTGTGGGGGAAGAAGTGGAGGAAAGAAGCTGAGCTTTCTCAGACTTCAAAACTGGCCAGATTTCTTGTCTTGGAAACCCAGGTGCTGGGAATGAGGTTGTAAGTATGAGGCAGGAGGAGGCTGGCTGTGTAGGTTACAGATCTTCTGTGGATAGGATGCCTCTCAGTAATCCTGTATGAGGAACCTAGATATTAAATAATTATTAGACTAAGAGCTGCTCCTTTTAAAAAGGAGCCCCTTGGTCCTGTTGTCTCGCAGTATAATTTATTTGCCATCCAGTATAGGGAGCCCTGGCTCCAGCAAGTGGTTTTTCATGGCATTGCTGTCTCTGTACACACATCGAGATGAGATGAGATGAGATGGCAAGGTTGTTCTGGCTGCATGGAGTGGCATCCTCCTGGGCATCAGTGATTCATCTGCCAGGGTGCAGAGGGAGTGGTATTTCTTGTCATTCAAGCACATTACCTTTGTGGAAAAAGTGCTAAGTGATGGTGTTTAAAATTGCAAGCTGCAAGTATGTACAGAGGGAGTCTTGTAGGTGGTTGTAGAAACCGCTAACCAGGAGCATCTAGTTCCTTATCACCTGGTTACCCGCTCTGCCATAGCTAGAGGGAAAGATGCTTCTCCACTCTGTGACTACAGTTCCTCGTCTTTGCAATGGGTATAGTAATACTGGCTGACACGCCACAGGAGATGAGAGAATACTTGATTTTGAAGGAAGTAAGTGCGAAATATTGCGACTTGTCTGGAAATACTCCATTTGATTCAAGACATACAACATCGAGCTGCATATCTTTAGATGATGACTGCTCAGAAATTAAATGAAGTGTGGTACACTGCTGCCTGATGATAAATGCTAGGAATTCAGCCCTGGGTAGGTGAGGACAGGTGGATGAAAGTGGCATAAAGTTGCTGATAAAAAGCTATTTTATCTCTGGAAGTCCTGGTGGGCAAGGTTATCAGACAAATATGGGTGATCTGTAGCTGGAGGGCAGCAACAGGGCCAAGGGAGAGGAAGGGTTCTCTCACTTAGAGGAAACTAAACCACAACATATTCTGGAGAAAACTACTGGATAACAGGTTCTTGATCTACTTACAGCTACTGCAGGAAGGAGCCACTCTTGCAATACTGGAACTAGTGTCCCAGCTGCTGTCTGAAGCTCTGCACATGATTCCTTCCTCAAAGTCCCAGTCCTGTGAAAGACCTGGTTATGCAGCATTGGTTTTGGCTGTAAATTTCTATAGCATGAATACACTCTTGTATTTTGGTCATGTAAGTTTATAAACATCTTTATAAAATGCCTTTCCTATAATCTTTCTGCATTAGCAACCTTTACTCTGGGTATCCCTTCTTTAAGGATTTAAAGCAACGTGGAAATTTTTTAACAATACTTGCTGACTTATCGTGCTTTATTTGGTTTATGGTTTCTGAGTATTTGTTCTGCCTTAAAATCTTCAATAATCTGAACTCTGTAGTTAATTGTCTTAAGCCTTAATACTCCAAACAGGCCTTACAAAGTGAAATCCAAACATTATATAAATGGTAGTGAAAAACAACTACCTTGAGTGATGGGCTTTTTCAGGTGAGGTACTTTGGGAAAAAATGAAGAAAAATGTTGAACAAGGCTTGCAATGGGAAGTGCAGGACAAACTGCATCTGCAACTTGATTCAAATATGCTTTGAGCATCACAAGTGCTTGGGTCTCAAGCTTAGTTCACTGTAAATCCCCAAATCCTTTTTCTCTGCAAAGAGCTTGAGCCAGACTTTCACTTGGAGAGGGATATTCTGAATGCAACATTTTAATACTTCCTTTCCTAATAGAGGGAAGGTAGAGAGCTAACATGAGGAAAGGGTTGTTAATGATACTTTTCTTAATCTCTTGAAAGCATTGCTTTTGGTTTTCTTTCACTCTTGGAGTGGCTTGCAGTCCCCTCTTTTCCTATCCGCTTCAGCAGACCTGAGAAGCAGCTTGCTCAGGTATTCTGTCTCTTTGAAATATTTGCAAACAAACTCCAAGTAATACGATCCTCTCCTAGTTTCACAATCTGTTGTCCTTTTTCAGTGGGTGGTTGTCTGAATTCAGAAGTGTTTTCTGGGCACTTGGCCTGGCTCTGTTTTGCATCCAAATTGAGTAGAATTCGTAGCCCCTTTGTTCTGGTGTGAAACTTGGCTGGTGCAGCAGAGTTTTGCTGTGAGTTCTGGAGCCTGTGCTGTGTTTTGACTGGAAAGAATTAGTCTGATTAAGCTGATTCTTTATTCACGCAAACACACAAGATTGCTACAGCTCCCACCAATCAATTCACAGTTTGTCTGCCCATCGTCACTGTGTTAGTCTGCAAGTGATACAGGCGTTATTCTTTCCTCCCTTGAGTGT
The DNA here is from genome assembly GCF_000703405.1 of Apaloderma vittatum. NCBI lineage: Eukaryota > Metazoa > Chordata > Aves > Trogoniformes > Trogonidae > Apaloderma > Apaloderma vittatum. Next base: position 170,279 of record NW_009716389.1, read on the forward strand.
CCCTGCCTACAGCAGTACCCTACTCCTTGGCTTCTACCCCTGCTTTGCCTGGGTGAAAATGAAGTGCAAGCCCTTCGTCAAGGGAAAGTGGAGCTTCTCTGGTCCTTTCCTTTGCTTTTCTTGGCTGCCCTCCCTCTAGCGTGTGCAGGCATGTATAACGGTACATCCTCGCTACTACGCTATTAATTCTGCAATAGCCACTGGTTTGACCCAGCAGACTCTTCGTCTTGGGAAGCAGGGACCCCCCTCTCAGATACAGAGTGGACAGCAGTGCTAAATCTCCCAGGGTGTGTTTGAAAATGGGTAGAGCTTTAAAAACCAGCAGCAAAGGCTTTCTCCGTTCCCAGCAACGTTTCACCTCCCTTCCTCCCCACAGCAAACAAATTGTATTGACAGACAAAAGCAGGATTATGGTGAGGAGATTTGCAAGACAACAGGATTATGGAAGCTAAAACAAGCAAACATTGAGATTATGTTTAGGAGTGGGCAGAATGGAGTTGGGAGGGAGGAGGGGGCAGCACGGGAGCAGTAACTTGGCTATGGTGCTAGTCTGACAGAATGGGGGTGAGGTAGCAGGAAAGAGGATTTAAGGTAATTTAGGACAAAAGCAAGCAAAGTAATTTCTCCCTGCAAACTCCTGTGGATGGTAACCTAGTAGATTTGCATTATGGTTGTATTATTTTTGCTTTTTGGGAGTCTGGGAACAAAGGGATAGAGCGGAGCGAGAAGGGGAGGCTGGCCTAAACCTGCAAGTCCTGAAAGCCCCCCTGCTCACTAGGGCAGGATAGGCACCAGCTGTCAGCTGATCCAAGCTGAGATCAGCTGTGACCTAATTATTGGCCTCTTAAACCTGCATTATTCCTTTCATTTTCCAGCTCATTGACGTTGTATGGAGAGAGGGTGAAAGAAGGTAGAAAAAAGAGTTATTGATAATCCACTTCCTATGTGTCTGCCACTCAGCCAGGGTCATGGCTGGATGGCCTCCATCAAGGAGAATGAGGGTGGGCTTTTAACCCCTTCTGCACCCCTGTGGGAGGAAGACAGCTTTTTGCCTTTGAAGGAATGGAAGCTTAAAACAATTTGAAATAAAAATCTGTGTTCCAGGTCAGAAAGATTTTGTAGTTCTTTTTTTCTCTGAGAAGAGAGGAAGCGAGCAGTTGATAAACTGTGAAGGGAAGGAATGAACAGAAAATACTAATCACCCCCTTTAACACGCGGGCAAGTAAAGGCATGCCTAATGCATTTATAATCCTATTTGGTCAGAAGTCATCATGTGTGTGCATTTTGGAGTAGATGAGGCACTTGCACCAGGCACGTTTTGTAGTTCTTAAGTTTGACATGAGGGTGTGAGAACGCTTGGCCAGCAGGAAGATACCAACCCAGTTGGAATGGCCTTGTGGATACAAGTAACAAACCAGTTTACAACATTTCAGTGTATCTGGCTGCTGGTGAGAGCAGCTTGGCTGCAGAACACCACTGTTACTACTTGCCTTGTGAGTAGTTAAAACAATCAGTTGAAAGAACTGGAGAAGATGCAGTACTGGCAGCTAAGATGGTGTCAGGCTGGGTGTGCGGCACAGCCCGGTGAGAGCGGAACAGCAGCAAGACTCTGCTTTCTGGCTACGGCAGCAGGGCCTGGGGAAGGGAAACATCGTGGTCACTGCAGAAAGAAAGAGGGAAATGGTGAGGGATGAACAGATTGCACAAAACTGTCAATTTTTCTATACAAATCCACTTTCCAGCTGCCAGATCTCTGTGCATCTTCCCCCAATAACTGCTAATCCCTAGCAATCAAATGACCTCCGTGGTGATTAAAGTGTACCATCTCCTATTTGCAATTTGTGACCAAACCAGTGGTTCAGGCTTTTCAACCCTCCTGCAATGCCTGCTAGTTAGCATATGTGCTCTAAGACCGCACTTGCCAAGATCCACTGACAATTCCTTGTTTGCTGCTTTATTCGACAATATAGGTGCCCTGCACTTTCTGCTATTTGTGACATTCAAACCTGCTGCTAAAGAAGTGAGGAGGGGGAGACTGAGTGAGCAGAACTCCTCTATTGTATTATACTCTCTAATCAAGCCAAATTGTTGAGACTGGCTGTAAATTGCTGGGATAATTGACCTTCAGTCTTTTGAAATACACTTCTGGGAGCAAAATACATTTTATGTCTTTTTTTTTTTTCCCCTTCCCCTGTTTGAAGCCTCTTGCAGCCTTTCCAAAGCATCTTCTGACAATTTTTAATCAATAAACCTAGTCAGAGGTAAACCTGAGTCTATCATATCTATTACCTTGACCATAGTGGTACTGGAAGCCCTTATTCCTTTGCTTTCAACATTAAAGCTAGCAGCATAGAAGGAAAGAAAAAAAACCAAACCAGAGAGATTAGAATTAAAGGTAAATTAGGATGGTTTTAAAAAGTAAGCACTTTCAAACCCTATCAAATCTCTTACAGTTATTTATTATTGATGGAGTACTTATTGCATTTTTGAGGCTGCATGGTATGCACAGCAGTTATAGCCACAACCTCTGGAGCCTCAGCCTTTAGGTGAGAATTGCACATTGTAAGTTAGGAGTATGCAGCATGTGCTTAAGGTGCAAATGTTGTCAGGTACTGACTGCCTGGGAGGCAGCCCATGGCATTAGCTTTGTGGGGTTTTTTTCTGTCAATACATGTGCATCATTCTTTAATTGGTCCTTTTAATGATATTTCTGTTGTGACTATTGCCTATTGCTCTTGCCTTAATGAAAGGTGTAAACCTCTTTGTAAAGCGGCCTGCCATACCTAGGATCGCCTAACAGAAATGATAAAAAAACCAAAAACTCCCCCCCCAAAAAACAAACTAAGAAAAAAATAACAGAAGGCCCTTGCATAAGGGATGTGATGAGAGATGCATGGTCTCTTCACTTACTTGTTGCTGGAATTAGAGCAGTTGGTATCTGTTTCTGAGCTTTTTATTATTAACTAACATTTTTTTTTGCTTGTAACAGCAAAAGCAACAGTGATGTTGCTTATCTTCCTTGAAGTGTTTGTAAACTAAATGATTCTGACACTAAATGATTGTAGGACCTTAGCCAAGTTGCTGTCTCTGTGCCTCAGTTCCATGGCTAAGGGTTTATAAAACTGGATTAAGCTTATAGTGTTTAAGTGCTATGAGATCTTTAGAATATGCATCTTGTTAATTCTTTTTGGCTGTAAGATATATTGAGGAATAATTTAAAACATCCAGACTGTGGAGCACCTGAAGAATCTTTTTTCCCATTCCCATTTTGTGACTTATGCTTTTTTGGACTTAGGTGAATTACTTCCTTACACAAAAAAAGAAAAGTAAGGATGATGATGCTGCTGAAAAGCATTCTGATATTCTCAAGTGAAAGATGTGGCTTATTCTTAAGTGACGGATGCAGCCTAAGTACCAAATAGTAGTGTTGTTGTAACTCATGTTAGAGAAACAGGCAGCCCTGAGTGAGTTCATGTCTTATTGGGTAAACGAAGACATTGTGGTACAGTGAGCAGTGTTGCACAGCTGGGAATACTTGCATGGCCCTCATGAAGCCAGCCAGACATAATGTATGAGATGGATCCCTCAGGAAGCAGACTGGCCTGTGAATAGAGGCTGAAATGAGATTTGGTTGTGATAGCCTCAGTCTACAGCATGAGCCTATAGATATTCCTGGTGGTACCACAGGGAGAGGAGAGCGCTTTCTAGTGGGCTTGTAGCAGTTACAGCTTGTCAGGTTGCAGTGCGTGATCCTAGTCCTAAAGCAGTGCAGTGCCCGAAAGGGTAAAACATTTGTGTAGTAAGGAGTCTCCTGAGTCTGTTGCATAGGAGGTGCTATTTATCACTCCCAGCTGCAAGCAGCAACAATCTCTAATACAACAGAATGATGCCTCAGGCCAGTCTATACATTTATAAGCAAGTTCATAAATCATCATAAAAATAAAACACATTTATTGCCATTAAAAATTTACATGGAACGTTTGTAAGCCCCTTTCTGTGCTCCTCCTTACCCTCTCATCACCGCAGACATGGATCAGGCAACAGACATGTGTATAGGAGAATGGAGATGTAGAACAGGTAAAGACTCCAGGGATCAGTTCAGGCAGGAGCCCAAATTGATGCCTCAGTTTATCAGTTCATCCATGTGATAGACATGGGATAGTTGGTTACTGGCATCTTGTGGTCACGGACCCTGCACACCCTGGGGCTTTGTGAAAGCCCCAGGGCACCCTCTTCCCTGCAATATTTCTATTTTAGAGGGCACAGAGGACAGAGGCAGGTTACAAGATCATTGTGGCTGCCCTGGGGAAAAGACGGGGCAGCTGAAACAGTGCGGCGTTTCTGCTTCTGAGCTACTGCAAAGACTGGGGCTGACGAACTGTAGAGTTAGCGTAGCAGAGGGTTGTGCAGACCTGCGTCTGAGTGGGTCTGCCACCTTGAGAGCAGGATGATATTCTGCTGGTTGGGTTGCTCAGTGTCATGGCTATGCTTTTGGGTCTTTTGCCATGGCCTGCATGCAGTCACGTTCACACCAAGACCTGTAGGGCTGCCATTTGCTGTGGTAATAGCCTTAGTGGCCCTGAGTTACTGCATCGTGTGCTGGGTAGGTGTGGAATATTGTTGCAGCCACTAGGTGCTTCTGAAATGCTGAGTGAACTTTGATAGGTACTGGATTGCTGGACTTAAAACTGCAAGCCTTGAGAGAGGTCAGAGAACGTGTCTGAGGTGCAACTTCCCACTCTTCTGGAAAAGAAGATGAGAGAGCTTTGTTGTTTGACATTTCCAAATGGATTTTTAGCTGCTTCTGAGCCTGGTAACTTAGACTGTTAACAGATTCTTGTTAGCTTTTGAGGCTGATACTGTCATAGCAAAGGCTCTGCACTGGCTTTAACAGCAGTCTCTCGTTTGTTTCCTCATACCGTTGTTGTTTTATGAGGGGAGCCGTCTGGGAGTTACAAGTCTCCCAAAGAGTCCAGCTGTGATTTATGAATTGGCCATCAACAGTTATTATGCCAGCCACTGCATGCATCCATTCTAATAAATTTCCTGCATCTTCCTTAGCAGCTTGGTTTACTCCTGTTTATTGATACCATGGTCTTAACAAAAGCAGCACATCAATTACAGTAATTGTATTCAGTGCTGCTGGAGACGTAGCGTGAGAACGGGTTGTGGAGTCTGGGTAAGGGATGAAGGTCTATCCAGAGGACCTAGAGAGAACAGAGGTGTAGTTGATGCCCAGATGGATTTCCCTTAATACTTTTTATCCCTTTAATTTTAATATAATTTTTAAGGAAGAGAGGGAGGTGAGATCATTGCATATGCAGCCCGAATGAATCTTGCCTGCTGGGCTATTCCAGTTGTGTATGATTTTCAGATATGAGGTATGAATCAGGGTTTTGTATAATTTGTTATTTCCTTTTCTCCTATTTTATTTCTAAAAGTGATTTAGTGATTGAAACAGTGAATATGGATTTGACTATTGAATCGATAAGGAACTGGCTGGGTGACCTCATCCAAAGAGTTGCAGTCAATGTCTCGATGTCCAAATGGAGATCAGTAACAAGCGATGTTCCTCAGGCGTCTGTACTGCAACTGGTATCGTTCAATATCTTTATTAATACAATAGATAGTGAGATTGAGTGCAGCCTCAGCCAGTTTGCAGGTGACACTAAGCTGAGTGGTCAGGTTGATTCACTAAAGGGGAAGGGATGCCATCCCAAGGGACCTGGGTAGGCTTGAGGAGTGATCCTGTGCAAACCGCGTGAGGTTCAACAAGGCCAAGTGCAAGGCCCTGCACTCAGGCTAAGGCAGTCCCCAGTACCAATGCAGTCTGGGGAATGAAGAGATTAAGAACAGCCTTGCAGTGAAGGACTGGGGGAAATTGGACGTGAGCTAGCCTGCAGCCCAGAAAGTCAGTCTTACCCTGGGCTGCGTAAAAGAGAAGTGTGGCCAGCTGGTTGAGGGAAGTAATTCTCTTCAATTCCACTCTCGTGAGACCCCCACCTGGAGTACTGCATCTAGCTCTAGAGTCCCCAGTACAGGACAGACATGGATCTGTTAGAGCAAGTCCAGAGGAGACCCACAAAAATGGTTAGAGGGCTGGAACACCTCTCCTTTGAAGAAAGACTGAGATAATGAGGGCTCTTCAGATTCAGGAAAAGGAGGAGACCCTATTTTGGCCTTTCAGTGCTCAGAAGGAGGCTTATAAGAAAGATGAAGATAGGATCTTTACCAGGGCCTGTAGTGATAGGACAACAGGTAACAGTTTTGAACTAAAAGAGGATAGATTTAAATTAGATATAAGGAAGAATTTTTTTAAGATGAGAGTGGTGAGGTACTGAAACAGGTTGTCCAGAGTTGTGGATGTCCCATCATGGGACATGTTTAAGGACAGACTGGATGAGGCTTTGAGTAATCTCATCTGGTGGAAGATGTCCTTGCCCATGGCATGAGGGCTCGGCTAGATGATTTTTAAAGGTCTCTTCCAACCCAAACATTTCTATAATTCTATGATAATTGAGGAGTGGGCCACTAACTTTCTATTTCTGCTTCAGGAAAGGAGTTCATATATTAATATTTAAAGCATAGGATTTAGACACGCAGCTGCTGGTTCTGCCACTGGGTCATTCTGATCCCAAGGCAAGTTCCTTTACCCATTGCTCAGTTTCCTCACATGTCAGTGAGATAAGGCTGATATTCTCTGGCTTTGTAAAGCCTGTTGAGATTTCATGGTGGCTGGTGATGAAATTCTGATACCTTTACTACTTATTTTTTCAAGCAGTATTAAGTTTTCTGAAATTTGTGTCTTTCTGTGTGATAACTATAGGTAGAGTGGCTAAAATGTCCATATCCTGTATCACTGACGTGGAATGGCTATTAGGATTTGCGTGTCCCTATCCGGCATTTGATACTGCAGAAGACAATTGTGTGTCTACATTTCTTAGGGATTTTTCTTCAGATGAAGTGTATAGAGCTAGTTGTACCTAGATGATTAATTGACACTTGTTCTGTCTTCTCTACAACTCAAACTGAGTTTTGTTTGTGTTCCTAAAGTAGAAGCATTGCTTCATATATGAGTATGAGAGTTATTTCTTTCTTTTTTTTTTTTTTTATTTTTAATGATAGATACTATAGGATTCTTTCCAGAAAGAAATGGCTGTGCTGACGGGGTTGTCACCCTATACTTGATGTTTTATCCAATTTACTTCTTGATTGTGAGTGTTGCAGATAAAATTTGAGATGTATCCGTGTGGTTTTTGCTACTGGGCAAATACTAGCATATGTATATACTATACTAGCATAGCACTGTACACCAATTGGTGTCAAGCTGTGCATTTTGGATTCCAGCTTTTATGTCCGTGAGTTGGCTTTTACTTTATACTTTTTCAGTGCTACCTTATATTACTACCTTCCCTTATATACAGTATAGCAGCTTCTATGTGCTCTCTTGTTAGTTATTAATCTTCTGTCACTCATCTGCCATGCGTTTCTTCATTACTTTATCCATGTGCTAAGCATGCACAAATGCACCAGTTAGCTTTTGTGTTTGGTTTATGTATGAAGCAGTGTTTCTTCAAAGGCCATATCTGAACGCTTTCTGGTCTGTATATCTTTACTGCGTGATGGCCTTTCCTTGGCTGACAGAAGTCATGCTGTTTCCTTAGCCCTGAGCTGTTCATTTCAGTCACAAGTGCCCACATCCTATCCTTAGCTCTAAGAGCTAACTGCTTTGCCCAGATCCCTGTGCATCTTACCTAGCCCTCAATTATATCAAAGTTAAATGGTAGCTCAGTTAAATTTGCCACAGCTCCACACTCAGTGTAGTATTTTATGGTCCCTGTAGAAGGTCTGTGCACAGAAGTCAAGCGTGGAATAAACAAGGCTGCAAACAGGATTCTGGTTCACTAGTGGAGGTGTGAGCCGGTGGAGGACTAGAGCAGCTGAAGATGCTTATGGGAAGTTAAAAATGTTACGTACTGTAACGTGTACTTGTACATAAGTATATGCACATAAAAAATTCTTCTTGATAGTAAGATTGTGAAAACCTTTGGTCTGGGTTAGCCTTGGCATACAGTGGGTCTAAATACTCTTTGTTTTGCAGTGGTACTGTTATTTCTCCAGGTGACTGTATTACTAGTACTCTTCATAGTACTCCTTTATGCATTAGACCCTCAGCACTACAACCACAGCCTTTCTGCTTTTATTCTTTATTCCTGGATTTATTCCCAGTTTTGTCTGTGAAATGATCATTTAGTACATGAGCAATATGCTGATTTCCTCTCATGGTTATTGCATTTTCTGCTCACAAATCAGGAATTAATTTGTCTTTTTTCGGTCCCTTGGTGCCTTTTCTGCTTAATAGCCAAGTATCTTTGGTCTGTGTAATCTAATGAAAAATAACAATAGTAGATAGTGAAAAGTGATGTCCCCAGCAACCTCTCATCCCCCTCAGAACCTAGGGGACCCTCTTTTTGTTCTTTTTCCCATCCTGGAGACCCACTTGCATCTGTCACTTGCTGATAAGGGATTCCTGTGCTGTTTGGTAGTTAAGAGATAGACCGAGGCTGAAGGGGAGGAGGGGTTAGGTGTCAGTCCCTGGGATCCATCTGCAGCCTTGCTACTAAATGGTTCTGTGACCTTCACCTCTTTGCATAGCAGAATAATTGAAATCAGATATAAAATAACTCTAACCGATTCAGTCAGTCTGTTTCACTGCCAGTTCAATTCCACGTTGCAGCACTGTAATGCATATGCATTTTGCTTTGCTAAGTTGAAATGTCTTAAGTGCTTTTCTTTTTGCGGAGCCTAGTAGAAGTATGTGTTGGGAAGATTACAAAAAACATGTACTGCAAGAGCAGTGTAAAGGGCATGGTTCTTTCATCCCCAGTACTGTTTGTGTTGGAGACTAGCAGCCAGGGAGGCTCCTGCTGCATGAAGCACACTCTTTTCTTTCCCTTGAGCAAAGCGACTCTCCATGCAGCATTCACATCTCTGGCTGATCCAGGGCACAGAAAGCTAGTGGCTAGATTCTGAGCTTATTTCTGTGGGTCTTGCACCTTTACCCTCACTGCTGTTACTTTAAAGAGAAGAATTCAGCCCCAGAACTGTAAATCCTGGAAGCAAGGTAGGGCAGAGGAAAAAAAAAATGTAATTCTGAATTTTGAAGGTTTGTGTTTGAAGCTTCTCTTCAAGAAGGTGGAGGAAAGTGCATGTAACTGCACACGGAGGGAATGCACCCACCACCAGCTTGCTCAGGAATGGTGATGGTAAGTGCGGTTTGGGACACAGATACTGGAACTGCTGGCAGGTAAATCCCCAAGCACAGCTGCTGAGGGCAACAGCTCTGTAAATAACTCACTGCTGTCGTCCTCACTTCTGCAAGGGTTTTCCCTCCTCCTGAAAATATTCAGTCCTTTAGAGAACTATTGTTACTGTTTTTTTTCCAGGAGGGTAAAAGATGGGGAGAGACCTTCTGACTCTTTCCTGCTGGGCTCCTGTGCTGATACACAAACCCTGGCAGATGAGAGGCCAGCAGGGATCCTTTTTTTGTGTGTGAGGCTGTGTTTGCCAGAGAACATTTAATGCTGGGAGTGCAGGGCTGGTTTCTGTGTTACCGGGGCATGTTTGACATTTGTCTCTTGCTGTGTCATCTCCAGTCCCTTTTTGAGGGCTTTGAAATTGCCGATTTGTAGAGTGCATGGTGGGCTACAGGAGCTAAATGGTTAACCCTGTAGTGGTCTAGGTTGTCCTTGCTAGCTAGAGAGAAAAAAAACCAAGAGCCTAAAATGTTAGGAAACAGTTGTGAAATTTCCATTCAAGCAGGTCTCGTGTTGCTGAGCCTCTCTGAATTCTTAGAAGTCATATCTCTCCCACTGACTAGTTTCCCCCCAAAACAGGCAGCTATTGCAGTCTTGTCTGTACTGTGTTGGGGAGGGTGGAGGGAGAAGATGGCACAGAAACAGAGCCATGCTTTCGCCTTTTGCTGGAGGGCATTATCGTCTAATAAGCAATTTAGTCAGATGTTTGCTAGATGAGAGTCGGGGGACCTTTCGATCTCTTGGGAGAATTCATGCAAAGCTGAAGACTATAAAAATGTCCCTGAGCAAGTGAGTTTCTAGAGATAACACTGTCACTTTACTTGGAAATTAAAAATTAAAAGGGAGATAGATCATGCTCCTTAAATATACATTGCCATTTGTCCCTCTTGGCCTTTTAGACAATTTAAAGAGAAAGTACTAAAATACAAAAGCTACCCTAAGAGCCTTTCACAGCATTGTTTAAGGTCTGTATTTCACTATCTGTGAACACCTATCTTTTATTCCTGGATTGTTCAGTTGTTGAGCTTTTCTGTAGTAGTTCAAGATGTTGTTTCACATTAGCATCAAAGGATAAGGCAATATATCCAGGACTAACACCATTTACGTCCCTGTGTTTGTCATTAGACATAGTTGTTTCTTTAATATAAACTTGGTGCTATTTTTTCGATGTGGAAGCTGGAATAAATAAACAAAGTGATAGATCTCCACAGTTTTAGATCTATTCTGCACTTTTAACTCAGAACAGGATTTTGTAACTATTGTTTATAGTTAGCATTATGTAGCTCTGGTAAGCCCCAGTCACCTGGTAACTTGTGAATCTATACTTCTGAAATGTAAGTCTGATTAAGTCAGTCTTGGCATTAGGTTTTGCACGTGTAGGACACAAACTGCATGATCTGTCTCAAAGCAAATGAAATTTGGAGCCATTTTCAGATGAATACATGTATGGAAACATTTAAACATGCATATAATGTATGGGAAAGGTAGAGCTGCATGCAGGAAGCATCCTGACTTGCTTGACGATTTGTTGCCTGCCATTACCTTACTTAATGTTAGGAGCTACTTGCTTCTGTGAGTGGCATAGAATCTCCCTTATATACACTGTGTGATGTTTTCTAGGTCTCAGACGGAGCCTCTTTTCCAATTTAGAACCGTAGAATGCATCGAGTTGGGAAGGGCCTCTAAAGGCTGTCTAGTCCAACCCCTCTGCAGTAAGCAGGGGGTTTCTCAGGTAATAAGAGTTTCATGCTGCTGAGAATGACAGTGAGGATAATCCCAGTCGGACACCGTCTTGTGTGGTGACAGTGGCCAGGCAAGTCAGCCTGGAGAGGACTGGGGAGACACAGAGCTGTTCCTCTCTCTCCAGCCCAGCTCCCCAGCCTCCCTCAGCAGTGCAGGGACTACTGCTGTCTCACAGCCTCTCTTACGCAAGACAACAAAATTACCCTGTGCTTACAGCCTTATTTACAGGATCTTTAATTTGTTGGTGGGGAAAGTGCTAATACTATAGGTTGATTCTCTTTTATGTGGTAGGAGGAAAATACCTTATTTAAATAAGCAGCTATTTTTACAGTAAACAACCCTGTCATGCTCAAACAAGCAATGCTATCACTAAATCCCTGTGCTAGTTACTCGCTAGAGGCAAAGAGTTGGCCACGGGGATATGATGGTAAGATTCAGAGATATTAGTGATCAGAAAATTTTCCAGCACTTTAAGTGGCAATGCTTTAAAGTATCTTGCGTCAAATTTTAAAAGAAGTTAACCTAACTGGCTTAGTTGTCTCTTCTGACTCTTAACGGTTTTATGTCCTGCCCTTGCTGTTTTTTGATAGCATGATATGTCATCAGTAATGAACTGGAGCACTTCAAAGTCTGAGTGTCACTGCTCAGGAAGGCAGTTATGTTATTATCCCCATTTTGAAAGTGAGTCACAGGAGTTGAGATGACATGGCAAGGGTTTTGGGGTAGCTGTGAGACATGGCACACAATCCAGACCTTGTTTCAAGTTTTTAGTGTCCTTTGGTTTTGTGCTCCTGTGGTAATAACTTAAAAATCGCTCACAGCAACAGGTGGTAAAATGGTTCTTTTTCAGTCTCAGTGCAAGGAGGAATGGTGTAACTGTTGTATGACTGGGAGGTGCGGTAGCTGGGTACAACAGGCTTTAAGTCATGATTGTGTGTTCTACCAGGTGTATGACTATACCTAACTCTATGTCTAAATTAATTTCTCATATCTGCCGTAGAAGAGAATTGTTACCATAAACATAGCTAGCTAGCTTAAAAAAATCACAATTACATATAGCAGATAGGCTGAGAGAGTTCACACCTCTGGTGGTGCTGTGTGGAAATGGCCCTGCCTGACTGCAAAGGAGAGAGAGGAAGAAGTAAGGCTCATATCACAGAATGTCAGGGGTTGGAAAGGACCTCGAAAGATCATCTAGTCCAACTCCCCTGCCAGAGCAGGATCACTTCCACAAAGAAATGTGTCATTTTACTGCTGCTGCATTAAAAGTCGCGAAGACATTCATGAAAGCGGGGTGCCTTACGCATTTTTGTAGAAATTTAGGCCAAGATCTACAAATTTACTAGTACATTCCCCTGATTTCAAAAGTTGAGTTTTCTTCTGGTTTTAGCAGCCCATAGTACGCTGATGTGGGTAGATTATTCTTGCCTAGCACTGAACTGCGTGTAATATGCTATTGATATGCTGTTTTTTAATACTGAGACCAGTCATGGTACAGCTTGTGTTGTCTGATAGTTACAAAGAAGATTATTTTATTTTTAAAGTCTGGAAAAATAGTCCTGGGTGTTTTTGTTTAGGAGAAAGGAAAAATAAACAGAATGAATAGAACATTAGAAAATATCCTACCTTGGTTAGAAGCAAATAAACATAATAACAGAACACTATAAACAGAAAACTATGAACAGAAAAACGCTTTCTCTCCATCTCCCAGCTCCATAATCTGAGGACAATGGAGGACTTCAGAGCATAAACAAAAGTATCTTGTGCTAGTAAATATGAATAGCAGTATGGGTAGATGATTAAAATACAAGACTGGAGCTTGAGAAAAAGCTCTGGGTTTTGTTCCATTGCAGATACATGGTGGGGAAACTCAATCTCATGTCATGTGCCTCAACTTCCAAGTCTCTAAAGAAGGATGCTTGCTTAAGTGGTCATGGGTTGGAAAAGTTATAGAAAAGGAGAGTGTTTTATTTATAAAATGCAAAAAAAGGTATTTTTTTTTTTAAATTATGTAGCATTAACCTGTGAGTGGTCATGGGTTGGAAAAGTTATAGAAATGGAGAGTGTTTTATTTATAAAATGCAGAAAAAGGTATTTTTTTTTTAAATTATGTAGCATTAACCTGTGAAACTCATGGTGAAAAGATAGTATTAGGGCACAATTTGTGGCAGTAGTGCCACAAGCTCTAGAAATATGTGAGGACTATATGCATATGTAGAAGCTTTGGTCATACAAAGTTAATTTCAGATCCTAACAAGCATGAGGCAGTTCCATTACATTTGCAATTAAATGCTAGTATATTTTATCTCTTTGTCTGTAAGAAATGATCATTATAAAGCAGACTAGTCTGGGGAGGGCAATGAAGCATTGATCTTTTGCACCTTTCAGTTTTGGTCACCTCAGTACAGGAGAGATGTCGAGGTGTTGGAGCGAGTGCAGAGGAGGGCAACAAAGCTGGTGAAGGGCCTGGAGAACAAACCTTATGAGGAGCGATTGAGGGAGCTGGGTCTGTTCAGTTTGATGAAGAGGAGGCTGAGGGGGGATCTCATCATGCTCTACAATTACTTGAAAGGACATTGTAGAGAGGTTGGTGCTGGTCTCTTCTCACAGGTAATTAGGGACAGAACCAGGGGGAGTGGTTGCAAGTTGCAACAGGGCAGATTTAGGCTGGACATTAGGAAGAAATTCTTCACGGAAAGAGGGGTCAGACACTGGAACAGACTGCCTAGGGAGGTGGTTGAGTCGCCGTCCCTGGATGTGTTTAAGTGTCATTTAGATGGGGTGTTGGGTGATGTGGTTTAGGGGTGACCTTGTAGTGTAGGGTCAATGGTTGGAATTGATGATCCCAAGGGTCTTTTCCAATCTGAATTGTTCTATGATTCTATGATTATCACATATGCAGTTAAAAGTTGGGTGGGATGGAAGGATTTCTTTATTAATCAACAACAACAAAGGTTTGTTTGTATTTTTGCTATGACCAAGACAAACCACATCTTCTCTGTTTTAATTGGAACAGTAAAAATCTTACCCAAAACAAGCATCTGAAAATTTAGTGTAGGGCAACCTTTCACTAAATGGGGCCAGACTGGGGAAGGATTTTTGATAGAACGAGCGCATGGACTGTGCCAGCGCTTTGTTCTGTGCTCAGTGCTGCTAGATCAGGGCCTTTAATGCCTTTTCTTGTTTACTTTAGTGTGTGAAATGCTGCGGTTATTTTTCTTTCTTGTGTTACCATTGCCCTCTAATGGATGAAATCAAAACTGCCCACCTGTGTTGCAAACCTGAGGTCACTAGCAGATGATGCATCGTCTCCTTTCACTCCTCTTTCGGGCCTTGGGCTGACGGAGCAGAGATCAGAAGCCAACCCCACCGTTGCCAGGGATGACTGGTGAGGGTATCCGGATATGAGCTGGTAAATGGCTGCGTGTTTGCTGCTATATAACCAACACATTTCCTGAGTAGTGGCAGATCGGACAATGTGAGGAGTTGCACTTATTTCTCAAGGGTAACGTTGTCTTGTGCAGTGAGGAGAGGAGCTTGCAGATGGTTAGAGCAAGATTTGGCAAGTGGGGCTGTTTGAGCTGAGTTGGAGGCTCAGGATGAAACAGATCCTCAGTGGCCAAGTTTGAAAATCGAGAGCTGCTGAGAGCAGTGCAAACTGGTAAGTCTCCTGAATGTTATCTTTGACAGCAGCCTTGCTTTTGAGACCTTGTCAGGGACTTTAGGGTGAGATGTCTCCTTCTCTTGGAAGAACTAGCACTGGGCTTCTGTAGCTTCGATAGGAGTGTGCAAACGATCACCCTTCACACATCACTAGGCTGCTGCAAGGTTTGAAAAAGGCCCTACATCTCTAGTGCTGGGATGAGCCAGTTTTGCATGCAGACCAAACCCAAATGTTGCAGTCCACAGTGTGGAAGCAACAAACTGATTCTGCCCTGAGGGGCTTGGAGCTTCTGGAAAAGGAAGGAGTCACAGGGGAACAGCTAGAAAGGTATGTCTAAGATTAACCACAACTTGCAGGTAGAAGTCTATATTCCCAAATTCTAGGACATACATATTTTGCAAACATGCACATTTGGTATTTAATCTCTTGGAAATCTGCCTTGTAGGTGTTCACTGGGCCTGATGCCTCACTTGTCTTCTCACAGCCCATAGCTCTAAGGACTGAGGAACAATGGAGGAGTCCTGAGAAAGATCCAGAAGCTGAGTGTATTTAGTGAAAAGCATGTTGAGATTCATCTCTGTACAGGGTGAAAGCTCCTTATGGTCCCCCAGTGAACGTACTTGCTGTGGCCAGGCTTCCTTTTCTGATGTTTCAGTTGTAGGAGCCTCAGTACTCAGACCTATGTCCTCTGCAGGCTGTTTGGTTAGGCTACAGGAGATAGCACAGAAAAGCTGTGCATTGCTGCATGCTAGTGTTTGTGCAAGGAACCTGTACAGAGTTTCTTGGAGTGCCTCTGGGGTCAGCATCCATAATATCTATGTTTAGCAAACAGCTTTGCTCACGGCTGGTCAAACAACCTGGTAGAGATGTGCATGCTCCTACAAATCCCTTGGTAGGGAATACCCTTGGTTTTACAACTGTGCAGAGGGATTACCTGTATTAGTTTAGGAGAACAAAGCGTTTAATTTTGTGAGTCATCAAATTACTAGGACGTCAGACAATATACTTTCAACATTTTAATTTAATATTAGTTTTCCATCGTTTGGGTGTTTGGTAGCCTGAAGATTTGGGTAATGTGTGTTACCAGTGCCCCCTCCCGGAAGAGACCAGGCTTGCTCCCAGCTGCCTGGCCCCTCCAGCCTTCCCCTGGAGCACAACCATGCCGAGCCATTGCTTGTGAAAAAGCTCAGCTCCTGCTTTCTCTGCCTGTTGCCAGGTGACCCTATCGCACAGTGACAAATCCCAGGAATTATGCTTGATCGTTTAGATCAAGAGGGAATTTTCATAAATGCAAGGCTTTTAATTTGTTCTTCTGTATAGAGGAAGCAAGCCAAGTGGCTGCTGCATTTCTTCTGCTTTTGCTTCGAGGTAATAAAAAGGCCAAATAGTGCATCATGTGATATGAAAACCTGGAAGTGTCATAATTCTTAACTCTCCAAGGAGGAAGAAGACTTACTTTCACTTTCCTATCATGGAAAATTCTTCGTAAAATGTGCTGTGTGCCTGCTCTCTGTGCAGTGAAACTGATACATGGGGGAGGAATTGGCTTAGCCAGATCTACCAGCAAATCTGCAGGAACAGACCTGAGTTCCTATTTTTCCCTTCTGTGTCATATAGACTGAATCCTGCTGCTTCAGTTTAGCAAAAACTACAAAGCAGAATGCTGATAGAGATTGTGGGACCTGGTTGGTACTTTGTCAAAGGTTTGAGCTTGTCATATCCTGTCCTCGTACCCAATTACCATCTATTCTGCAGCCTGTTACAAACCTGTCTACAGCTATGCCAAATAAATACTTGTCCCCACACACTTCTTCTGTCGTCCTCTTCCCCCTGTTCCCTCTGTGTAGGATGTTTTGGGTTTTTTATTAGTATTTGGTTGCTTTTTGTTGGCAGTAATAACTCCTGTTCTGATGTGACAGCTGTTGAGATGAAGTCTTTGTTTCGCTTGATAGGTGCCCAGATTGGGTGGTTTGCGATTTGTTGTGTTTGAACAAATTTTATTTCTTGCATGTCTTACAGTTCAATAAATTGCAGCCACAGATTTCTGTCCTGAATAGGGCAATAAAGAATCCTTCACTCTCTGCAAGCCTATCTCCCATCATGGTCTCCTGTGGAAAATTTTTAGAGCATCTATGTGCATCATGCCTCAGAGGGAGCTATCAAACAAGACTTGGGGCTCTACTCTGAAGGGGTTTATTAACCTGACTGATGTGAATGAAGGCTGCAGGGTACTAAGGGACTTAACTACTGAGGGCTGGAGAGACTCTGTAGATAAGAACTGCTTGTGGAAAGACAGTTTAGCAACAGGCTGATAAAGTTGCAACCATTTCACTTCCCTGTGAGTAATGGAACAACAGAAAAATTGCTGTAGGAAAGTTCAGTTATTATTATGGTTTAGGTTTCAGGAGTAGATTCTAGGGGTCCTGCTTTAGGAGGATGGTTTATGGTTCACTAAGTGATTTAGAGCTGTTCATTGAATTTCTTCCCTTGAGCTGTAAATAAGCCCTCCATCTGACAACTGCAAAGTAATAGTAGTGGGGGCAGGTGAGAATTTCCCGGGGAATCCCAGGCGTGCTCTCCAGCCTTAGATGAGGTGTGTGTATATATACCCACATACAGAACTTTCTCCTAATAGTGGAGAATGTGGTTTTTTCCATGTATCTTCTGTGGTATCTGATCTACCAGCAGATGGGAGTCTGTCAGCACAGCTCTTGCCACAGTGGTTAAAAGCAGATGAGCTCAGTTGGGTTTCAGGGATACTTACTTCCCTTTTATCATAGTGGGTCATAGGAGACCACATTCTTATTATCACAGTGGCTGCCTGTTTTGCTTTATTTGTCAGTTGCTGTCTTGTTCTCTCTTCTACATTAGTGGAGTTCAGGAACCATACTCTTCTGTGAAATGCAGTGTTCTTTTTTATTTTTACTTTTTCTTTTCTTCTTTTTTACCCTTTTAAAACCCACTAAATCCAGGAAACAAACAAACAAAAAATCCCTTGAGAATATAAAGCGTATTATCAGCAGAGAGGTAGATGATGTACTGCTTCATCTCAGAGGTGCTGGGCTTCGCGGTCTATGGTAGTTCATTAAACGCAAGCTTGCACTTGCAATGTTTTGTGCATTGCTGTGTAGTTCAGCAATTGGGTTTCAGGTACTTGAACTGCACTAATAGCAGGGATGGTTAAGTTAAAGATTGAGGGAGTATGGTATAGCTTAATTATCAAAGGCTCAAAGAGTGTGTGGGTCAGGTTTGGGTGTATTGACACTTTCTAGAGTTCTAAGTTCAAAATGAAATGGCCTTTTGCTGTGCTGATCTCGATTACTTTCCTGTAATTGGTCGCCCATTAGCAGCCCTACCAAGACATATCTTCAGAGAATCTGCTTACATTGACTATCATAGTTTTATATTGAGAGTGTCATGGCATCTCTTCCTTGTAAAATACTGCTGCTTGTCTCTGCTTTTAACACAGATTTCATTCTTAAAGGAAAGTTGCCATTAATTTATATGTTTTCCATTAGAAGGAATAACTTCTTGGGTAGTCAGGAGGGAATTATGTTGCCACAAGAGATCAATTTACTGTCACTGCATCCAGTTATTTTTGCTGCTGTATCTGTTTCTAGTTTATTTTCTGCTGCCTTTGTTTCCCCCTGGTTTCCCCATGTTGTACTTTTTCTGTCAGAATGAGAGACTGGGACAAGACTGCAGTGGCTCCTTGTATCCACTCCATCCAGTTGCTGTAGGAGTTAAAGCAGGGGAATCTTCCCTGTTGTCAGTCTCTGATTTGTAGGAGTAATACTGTGACTTGGTCCAGCCCTTGGAGTGCTGTATGGGTTGTTCTGGAGTGTGTGGCAACACATTGGCTAGCGAGAAAATTTAGGTCATCTCGGGGAGGGAGCACGTGCACACCAGTAGCAGAAGCTGGGTCTTCTCCTTTCTCAGCGTGTTGGAAGAGAAGAGTTCTGGCTGAGGGCTCTGATTGTAATGGGCAGGATTTCTCCTGCCCCCAGCCAGGTGTCCAGCTTGTCATAGCAAATTCACTGCAGGGGCCAACTAGAAAACTCGGCAGGCTGCTGCGGCTGATTGAGGAACATTATGACACCTGGTTATTCTTCATTCTATGGGGAAAGGCCAAACAGCAGCAGCTGTAGTGAAGAGGTGGATAAGCAGTGGTGATGTGCAGAGCTGAGGTGATACATGTGTCTTTTGAATCATTGTGTTGAACAGTGATTCTTTCGTATAAGGGATGGGCATGGGCCAAACCTTCTGATGTGTATTTTACCTCCAGAGTCAAGCACTACATTTCTCTAACATCAGTCTTAGTTCTTCTGACCTGCATAGATGCAGTCTGTGGAGAAGACTGAAAATGGTCAGATGGGAAGGTTCCTGAGCAGCTGGCTCCTTAGGGCAGAGGCTCCCCTGAGAGTGACAGTAGCTGTCCTGTGCTTTTACCTGCACTGCTTCTTTAGGGTCCTTGGGTGTTGCAGCCTGTTACTCCATAGCACAAGCATTGATCTTACAAAGTAAGGATGAAAAGAATGTATGTATGTATGTGGGAAAATAACTGAAGTTCTGACCTTGGAGCAGGAAGAGAAGAGAAGTCACCTAGAAACGAAGGGATTGAATACCAAAGTTAATGTCCTTTCTTTTCTAATAGATTTGTGCAATGCCTGTCGCCAGGCCCAACTGAGATTTATAGCTTCCCTTGCATTATTGTTTTACTTTGCTATCTAGAGTCTGAAGAAGACTGGGGAAGGTATGTGGTACTTTTCGCTATTGCTGGTAAACTTGTATCAATCAATTTAACTGAAGTTCTTGATAGAATCATTTATGTCATGTAGAGTTTCCCTTTCCTTTCTTACCTCCTCCTTCCCAGAGCCCAATACTTGGATTTTGTTTACTGGGACTAATAATTATGTTCTTAGTGTCGATTTGGGGAGACTAAATCTGTAGACGGATCCCAAAGGCGATTCGGGGGTTAGGTGGCTGTTGCTGCTGATCCTGGGCAAAACTGCTTTTTGTGTTTGGCACTGAAGTGTTCTGTCCACAGAAGAAAGGTTTAGTGGTGACTTATGACTTCAGCTAACCTGTAGTCTCTACTGAACCTGTGAACAAGATCTGCTTGTATTTGCTTTTAAACACAACGCACAAAAAGCAGGCTATGGGAGAGAAGGTGGAGAGATGGTACCGTGGGGGATATACCATGAGGAGGACCATACCTGATGTGAACTGCAGATCAGTTTGGAAAGGATAAGGAGGGGTCATAAGAAGTTCAGAGGCAATATCCAGAGCTAAGTATGGTGTATCTAAACACAAGTGATCTCCAGAAGGTGGAGACCTCCCATTCTAGAGCTTATGGCTCAGTATGTGGGAGGTCTGCCACCTGTGGCATTAGCTAGAGGTGATTTGCCATCCACATGCCTGTTTCTATCTCTGTAGTCAATGTATGTTGACCTTGAGGTTCATTTCAACAGCCACTGCTTCTAGACTTCTTTTTGTGGGCCCTGTAAAACCGATGGTGGAAGGATTTACTTTGAATGGAGTTGGGAGGATTGTCATGTAGTGCATCAAAGTATTTGATTAATTCTGCCATTTTTATCACATGTAAATGACATAAAAACTTTCTCTGTTGCAAGTCAATTCATAATTGTTTGGAAAAGATTAAGTTTACTTTGTCCTGTAGTATACACGTAGTTTTTCCCTTACACTCTGTGCTATTCAGTGTGGCTGGTCCTATGAGTAGCATAATGTTTCGTGTCGTGATTTTGGATGCCCGTGGGTTTGTGTTAAGTTAACCAAATGCCAAACATACATACTTGTGGATACATTTCATAGCTTTCCAGTGCTGGTGCAGAGTATACAGTGATCTTTTCCCAGTACTTCTAGCTGTAAACCCACTTAGAAGACTACTGAAAAAATCCTGTGGATACATGCTTTCAGTATATAAGGACAGTACAGGCCAAACTGGACACATTCAAGGTAGGGGAGTGAAGAAGAGTATTACATAACTTGATGAGATGCTGATGGACTCTTCAGCTGTCCCTAAACGACTTGAAGGGGAAGTAAAGGGAGTGTAACAAACAGGTGAAGTTGTCATGGGAACAGCAGGTTTTTGGACAGTAGCATGTGTGGAAAAACACTTATGTTTCTGTTCTTGGGCCCCATCCATTTGGGGCTTGTGTTATACCCAGCATCTGGCATTCCATGACTTCAGCTTCTAGCAGGACCTGAGCTTTTTGGTGTGACCTTGTCCACCTCCATAGGCCTCTGCTTCTTGTAGCCTAAGAGGACCCTACCACAGTTCTAGAAACTTCCCCTACTTAGCCTTATGCAGGTCCATTGCATGAAATTAATCACCTCTTGGGAACATAAAATGATTGAGAGAGAAATACTGAGAAAGTGAAGAGGAGGGAGAGAGGAAATAAGGACGTGGAGTATTGGTAGCAGGGAGGGGGAGTTGGGATACTTGTTCCTGATTATGTTTAAAGAGGAATCGTGAGTCTGATGATCTTTGCATTCTCAAGGCTTCTAATCCGCTTGCTCTAATCCTCTTACAGCATCTGCTCTATTGGACTTTTATCTGATCTCTCTGTCTCTCAAACAATCTGTCGAAGCTTCCCATGTTGAAGTTACTTTTGCCCCTTCCCTAGAGAGCTGTCTGGTATCCTCTTGTCCAAATAGGGTCAACAGATTCTGTTTGTTCTGGGGTCCTTGAGTCTAGTCTGAAGTCATTTAAGACATGCCTTGGCTATTAACTTGAGTCATCTGGATTTGGTGTAGCACTGGTGGTGAGAGCTGTGGTACTGCTAGTTGTTTCTTCAGTATAAAAGAAATTACATTTGTGGTAAACTGAATTTTGGTAAATGTGAAACTGAAGAATGAGCTGTAAGTGTGATTTTTCAGTGGTGACATAACAGCTTTGGAGGGAATTGTTTTGGTTTAGGTTTCTCTGTTTATTAAACCCCATGATATAACTAGGGTGGTTGAACTGCCCTGTTTCCCAAATTCAAATTCTCTTGTTGAGAGAATCATCAATGATTAGTAAAACACAGTATCATCACATCAAAAACTGAACTTCTGTGGTGTGAGCTGGAGAGCTTTTGAGGGGAAACTCCAACAGCATCTGCAGTGAACCCCTCCAAAGAGAACAGGGACAGGCCATAACTTTTAGGAGCTGCATACCTCCTAGGTGTGCGGAGTAAAGAGTTATCAGCAGACTCCTGGAGGTTTTAGTCTGTAATTATGATATCTTACAAGGTATTTACAACTCAGTCTCAATTACAGGGTAATATCGGGCCAAGTAGAAACAGCTGAGATGAATACGTGCAGTCTGAATAGAAACAGAGTTTTTTCTTTGGTCTTTGAGCATCAGAGAACATGTCCCTTGCTTTTGCATGGGACAGGCTAATTCCATGTCACAAACAAAATGGAGCCTCTTAGGCATCCCATAACTCCTCCTTCCACAGACTGCTGGAAGACCAAACACATTCCTTCTGTGAAGTATGGAATGCTTTCCTGGCCAGTTGGTGATCATGGAGGAAAGCAGTCAGCATCTTAGGGGGCCGGTCAGCTCAGTCGGTTAGAGCGTGGTGCTGATAACACCAAAGTCGCGAGTTCAATCCCCGTTTGGTCCCCATGTGTTGCCTGATCTAGTTGAGAGGCGTCTCTGCCCCTGACAGGGAGGTTAGATTAAATGATCTCTAAGGTCCCTTCCAGCCTAGGCCACCCTATGATTCTCTGATCTTCTGGGAGTGGTTTAACTCGTTAGAGTAGCATGAGGACCAAAGCCAGTGTTGGTACAATGATCTTTATCACAAAACAGAGTAGGCTACAGCAACACGCTGTTTGAAGTAGTGTTTGTGTTTTGGTTTGTGGGGTTTTTTTGTTTGTTTGAATTGATTTTATTTTTTTTAATTTTTTTTTAACTGAGCCTTGCATGCAATGAGGCAGAGGCTTTGCGTTTTGTTGAATACAAACTCCACTCGGATATTGCCAGTTTTGAGGACAAAAGCCTGACATGCTCAACATACATACAAACTGTGGGGGACAGAACCTGCTGTGTCTCAATAGCTTCTCCTTCTGGTGCTGCTGCCTCTCCGCCGGAGTGCCAATCCACTCACTTAATGAAGGCTAACGGTACAATTAATCACGCGCACCCGCAGCACAGCAGTTCATGAGACCTGAGTAAATGTGACAGCTGCTCTGAGGGAGAAAGGGGAAAAAAGACTCCAATGATAACAAGAAGGAAAACAAGATCTTTGGTGAAAAGAAAAAATCAAAGCAAAAAGGGAGAGATCAGCAAAGGTTTGGGCTGGGAGCCTCTAAGAGCAAGGCAGAAAGCAGTTTATTCCTGTTGTAAAGGGTATGAGATCCAGGAATTCACCCTGTCTCCAGACAGTCCTCTTTTAAAATTCTCCTCCCTTTCCTGCTTTTCTTTCTACCCTTCACCTCTACTTTCTTCTAATTATACTTGAGGGGATTTCCTTATTTCTTTTTCTCTTGGATCCCCTCACCTTTTTATTTTTGTTCCCTCTCTTTTTATCATGGTTGTGCCATTTGCCATTTCTGCAGATCCTCTGGACCTTTTAGGCTTGATGAACATGTAAGAAGGCCTTGGTAACAAGTGCTAGTTTTATTTTGGGGGGATTTGAGCATAACTAGTTTAATTTGGTGCTGATCAAAACGCTATCTTCTTTTTTTTTTCTGAGGTATATGGACGATGGAAGAATACAGAACTTTGTTCTTGTCACTTATTGCCCCAATATTCTTCTTCATTACTTATGCTTGAAGTCTTTCTCATGCATCCTCTATGTACCGTGATTCTTTTCCAAGGACGATGGTACAAGAAAATTCCTTCTATGCCCTTCTGTGGTGTGATCAAAGTGACATTTTGAGATCTGTTGTGGTGGACACATAATTTACTGGAGCTATGGAATTAAGCGCTAGCTCTGGACGTGGAATTAGAGAGGGAAGATCTGAGGTAGCTGATATTGTAAGCAAAAATTTGCAAGGCTTTCTTGTTTCTCTCTTCTCCCTGCAAGGTAGTTTTCTACATTCTTTAATTAAAACTGTGGGGCTTAAGAAATTTTGTACATAACCAAGATGTTACTTGTGGCACATCAGCATCCATGGGAAGTAGGTGGTCTAGATAGTTTTTTGCACTCAAGCTGCACATAGGTATTTTGGGTCAGAAAAAGGCAGGAGGGAAGATACAGGAAGAGATTGTTTCTGATGGCCAGAATAGGGGTTGGAAGACATTAGCCATGTTTCTGATTTCACCTGTAACTGTCTGTATGAATTTGAGCATGTCACTTCATATCATCTCAGCTGGGGGTAAGGAGAGAGTCTCTCTGTTGCAGGTTAGCCTTACACAAAGTGCTGGTTTGGGAATTCCCTGTAATGCTGTATCAAGGGATGACTTCTGTTCCTTAGGGTGAGAGCAAGTGAACCGTGGGACGATGTGATGGATTGTATTGTGGAGGACTTGGGCACTCACATTTGCATTAAGGGGTGTCTAGAATTTGGGGTACAAAAGATTACATACATCTTTGTGTTTGGAGATACGTACAGGGATTCCTGTGAAGTTTTGTAAAAAGCTTTGGGAACTTTGTCATAAACATCAGCAAATAAGACTTTGAGCTATATCCACAAGAGAAAATGGTGTGACCTGATGCCAGCTAACTGCCTCTCAGGTGCTCAAATCCTCAACAGAGCTTCCAAGTCCTTTTGTTGTTTTTTTAACTCCATTACTATCTGATGATGGAGGTCATTAGGCTGCTGTGCTTTCGATTTCCTGAAGTGCCTAAAGCTCTGTGTAGAGTTATTTCTGTTGACAGTGCTTCTCAGCACCAGTGTCTAGCTTGTGTCTGTCGGGATCCATAATCTTGAACTTAGGCTAACAGTTGTGCTCAGGAGTACAGTACCAGACTGCACATGGAAACTATGGGAGCCTCCCTTTTTGTCTGGCATCCTGGTGGCTGTAGCGCGTGTCCTGCCTGTGGGAGCCACTGATTATATAGCATTTCTCAGTCTGCTGTAGCCAGCAGATAATTTTGCAATGAAAGGTATAACTCTTTCTGCCCATTACTGAAGACATAAATATTCATGATGTTTGGGAGTAGAGTGAGAGCAAGCAAACATACAAGTGTAAACATGGCTCTACAATTTAGCATTTAGAACACTCACTGGCTAGGACTTAGGAACTTGGTTTTCTCCTCACAATGAGAAATCTAATATTGTCCCAATGCACAAGATCTGCCCTTTGACACCCAACTATTTCTGTGCATCCTGGGAGGGTTAGTGCCTAACTCAGGGTGGCAGTTTCCAGTAGATGGCAGAGAGCTGAGGAGTGAGGGTTTGCAACTCTGAGTTGTCCAGATCTGTCGCTCCCACTTGGGATAGCACTGACTGTTTGGAGGGATGGAAGAGAGATTTGGTTGCAGGTACTGAATATAACTGTAGAATTTCCCTGATATGGCAGAGATTGCACAGTGATTCTATTTCAGTAGCTCCCAGAGAGACTAGGAACTTGAGGGTTTGTGTTTTTTTTTTTTTAAAGATGAATGCTGCTCTCAAATATTTACCTGATGATATGCATGCTGGAAAGGATGGCTGAACACTTATTTTACTTTCTTTTCCTTGCAAGGTGTTATTACTTACTTTTTTTTTTCCTAATTTTTCTTTTGCTTTTTAAATGAAGCTGCAGTTGTATTGGTAATTACCTATGAATTTTCCAGTGATAACAAAGAATAAGAGGGTTCAGTGGAAGGAAGTAGGTTGCTGATCTCCTCAGCATATCTTCAGACCTGTTAATTTAATTAGAGCTGCACTGTATAAATATTGAACTCAATTTATTTTGTAGCTCCTTTGGTTTTCAGAGACCTCCCACCTCCAGATTATCCTTTTTGTTCTCTATATTTGAAAAAGAGAGGAATTAAAAAAATAAATAAATCCTTGTCTCCGAAATGTAATCAAATGGAGAGGCCATTGTTTCTTGCTTTCCTGTCTATCTTCCTCTTCAGATAAGTTTCTTTCAGGCCCTCTGTCCTTATATGAAATGAGGACTGTCTCTGTGGTTCCAAGAATGAATCCTGAGGCTCGTGAGAACCAGCTTGGTGGAGGATTACGTGGAGAATCATCAGAGTGCTGCTTGGAGCTGCTTAGAGAAGTAAGAGTGCCTTTGCCTGTGACTGGCGTACAGAAGTAGCATAGGAGCCCTCTCTGATACACGGGCCAGAGGAAGGTTGCTCAGAAACAAAGAGGGATGTGCTAGTGGAGGTCTAGTGTGGACAAAAATAAATACAGAGAAATAAGTACAGAGAAATCAGAGAAATTATTGGGAGCTGCTTTTTGACAAATTTTCTGTTGAAGAAAGATTTCTGTCTAAAGCACTGGTGTGGGTGGTCAAAGTGAAAGAAGGGGCTGTTTCTGTCCCATGGGTTCCCCAACCCAAGGCTTGCCAGGCAGGCTGCGGCACTGAGCTCCCATGGACCTTCTGTTGCTCTGTGTTATCAGGCTTTCTACTTTGTCTAGCAGATCCCTGTCACTTTGCCTGCTCTGGGGTGACACCCTGCTGCCCAGTCTATGGCTGTGGACTCCAGCATCCTGGTCTGCAGGGACAGCAAGCAAGTGAGGTGATGGACTTGGGGGTTGCCAGGATTTGAAGACCAGACAGGATAACTGGGAAACTGTCCTGGATTTCTCCGTCCTTAATGGAATGAAGCTTTTTGGCACCTGCATTCTTCCTGTGGTTTGGAGGTTGTCAGACTGATCCTGTCTCTGTGGTACAGGGGCAGACAGAAGGGCCTGGTGCTAACAGCCACCTTGTCAGAGCAGCCCCAAGAGCATTTTCTTCTCTGAGACTGGGCACCTGCAAGGAGCTCACAGAAGCAGCACAAATTCTGTCTGAACAGCAAAAGAAATAAAGCTTCTTTTGGGGTGATCTTAAGCTTTTGGTGACAGTGTCTGCTAATAGAGGTTTGTGGGTTTTTTTTTTAATCTGTGCCTCTGTAAAACTAGAGTAAGAAAAAGCACCCAGCTTCACTGTGGTACATTGATATGACTTCTGTGGAACTTGTAAACAGAAACTTGCTTGGTCTTTATTTCTTTTTCAACATAGTTATGTTTTCAGCTATGAAGGCATGACACAGCTGAGGTGAAGTTGCCACAGAAAACCCAAGTTTAGCATCTTGGAGAGCCTGGAGGTATTCCAGTGGTAAGCATCCTTGCTGATGGCCAGGGATCACTTACGTGTCTAGGGGATGGTGTCTGTGGAGGAGATGGAGCCTGCCAGGCTTGTCTGGCTGTCGGCACTGCTGACAGGATATCTAGAAGGGAAGTGGCTATGGCATTAGATTGTCAAAAAGTAGCACCATATTATGTTGCATGCCATATCTGTTAGTCCATTTCTGAAGATGATCCAGCCCATCCCCCTTGCATTAACAATGCCTCCTACCTGAATATTCAGTAAATCTGTTTAGCATATTCCCATCCTGTGCCTAGTCAGGTTGATATAGGTATTGAGATGTGCTCTGCAGTTAAATCCTGAGCAGTGTTCTTACCAACTCCTTCCAACCCAAGAGCTCTCCTGCAAGCCAGTCTGTTGTCATCACTATTTTAACAAGGTTCCTACTTAGCTTTGGTACTTCTGCAAATTTCTGTCTTTTCTGATTTAGCTAAGAATGACTATGATTGTAAGAGAATAAATGTATTTGAATATCTTTCTAACAGCTATGCTCATTGCTTTCTCAGAGTTTGGCATTGCCTTTTAGTTCATTTCAGGACATACACAGTAGCTCATAAGAATCTTTATGGATGCTATGGGAATTATATGTGCCTGTTTGGTTGTGAAAAAAGAGAAGGGAAGTGGCAGAATTAGTGTTTGAGGGCATGTCTGCACCACTGCTTGTGTAAATTTGTTAGTTGGGGTTTGTGATACTATATGAAAGTGAAGTTTTGTGCAAATGTGAGAGTAAACCTGTCAAAATGCAGATGAATAATTTTATAATGAGTTTGTGCAAATGTGCAGCTGCTTGTGGAAAAATGTGTTTATCAGCACACTTAGATATATATGCTCATGATGGGAGACTCAGTGGGTTGTTACTTCATGCATTTGTGTGTTGTCCAGAAGCTTAAATTTCTGCATAGACAGGAAAGAATTTCTCCTGGTTTGCTTTTTTACGTCATTTTTTTGTGACCAGCTGGTACAGCCATGAAAGTAGTGGTTGGCTGGACTGAATGTTTACAAGCTTAATGAGAGTGACTCAAACAAGACCACCCAGCTTAAAATGCTGTTTAATGGAGACAGGGAGCAGAGAGTTGGAGAGCAAAGATCTCTGCTGCTTTGAGACTGAGGGAATGAGGAAGTGCTACCTGCCGAGTTACAGGAGCACTGTGTTTCCTTCAACATGACAAGTGATACAGTGCCCCACACTGAGCTGACTGGAACTGAAGGTTCTCATAGAGTTCTCAAACGCTTGCTGGATTTTCCTACAATACTCAAGTTGTCATCTGTTTTCAGCCTCAGGCTCTTACAGAGCTGATGTACTGTTCCTGTCACAGTTTAGTATAGAAGCCAGGATCAATGTTTCAGTCATTTCATTGACCTAGGTCAGAACAAGGGGAGTTGCAGTGCTCCCATTTGTGCTTATTCCTTCAGATAAGGAATTACGTCAGGCTCTCCTAGAAGAGAGAAACTGATAGCAGCTGCAAATCATGGGATGAACATGAGTGACCATATTGGCTCAGAGCAAGTGTCTGATCTCCAACAGCATCTAAAAGTGGATGCCTCCAGGAGAGTATAAAAACAATGCAAGCTGTATTACACTTTCCTGTATACTTTCTGTCCTGCACTCTCCCGATCTCCAGCCAAGTGTTGGAGGCAGGACGTCGTGTGTTGATCTCCTTCCTCAACACAGTGGCATTTGGGAGACTTGATATTAGGAGGACTTCTCTGCTCCTTCGTGTTTACTCTTCTAAAAGCCTCCAGTGTTCTGCTGAGGAAAGGAAAGGACATCATAGTCAGAGAAGAAACCTTTGTCCTACAGCCCTGTGTGGTATTGCTGAGGGACTCTTCACAAGGGGCATAAATGGGAGACAAAACATGAACATTAACTGTAAATTGTTACAGTCTTGCTTGCCACTAGCATGTGTTAGAACTGTATCAGGAGCAGGAGAAAACCATGAAAGGGGACTGTTTCATGAAACCCGGGCATGGGAGCTGAAGCACTCCCAGGAGTGAACCTGGATCTCTAGAGATCTGCCTGAGGATCATAGAATCATAGAATCATTTAGGTTGCAAAAGACCTTTAAGATCATTGTGTGCAACCATTAATCTGGGAATACCAAGTCCACCACTAAACCATATTCCTAAACATCCCATCTACACAACTTTTAAATACCTCCAGGGATGGTGACTTGGTCAATTTCCTGGGCAGCCATTTCCAAGGCTTGACAGCCCTTGTTGACCTTCAGTCTGTGGCTGATGCGAGGGAATTAACTCCTCCATTGCAGAGCTGCTCAGTGTGTGTGCGTGTGCATACATGTGGCCGGGATGAAATCTTGGAGGCTGACTATGCTGAAGACTCTATGTGGTGAACGAGATACGGTTCAGCTCAGAATTCTGGTCTTTGGGCTCGATACTCTAGGATAAGGGTATATAGGAAGGTTGATGAGCTAAGGAATCATAGAATCATAGAAGGGCTTCTGCCTTGTGAACTCAGTCACCCTCACTTATCTTTCTTATAGCTTTGAAAATAGAGACTGCTCAAACTAATTTAAAACACTGCATCTAGTGATAACATAGTGAGACCTGTGAGAAGCGATGACCTGCTATGAGATTTGGTTCTTGTAAAAGCTGCTGAGACTCATTGCTGTAACTAATATATTGATAGTTTTGACAACACAGTCTCTTTTGACAATCTTGTGTGTGTTTGAATTTGGGAAGTATATTGAAGTGTTTCTTGGAACAAACCTAATAGGAGAATAACTAACGAAACAAAGCAGTAAAGGATAAATCAGTTTTAGTGGTCTTTTATTCAAAAAATGAAGAGCTACCCATTGTGAATGGGGAGGGACTGCAGGTCAGATCTGTGGGAACTGAATGCTGTCTTGCTGATGAGGGGATAGGTCAATGTGAAGAACAGAGGATTCATAACTATTACAGGATTTTCATTTTTGGGTATACATTCTGCAGTATTTTATCACTCTTGCCTAATGAGAAGGTGAGGAAAATCCTAGAAGAACTTGAGACATGGATTAGCAGTAGACTTAAAGGACGACAAAAAAGAAAGCATGAGATTGTGGTGGTTTTTTCTTTTTTTTTTGAAAGTTATTCTGTTCAGTGAGAGGACAGAGTAGTTTTACAGATGCAAAAATGTACAGACTATCAACAACAACAGTTTACTACCTTTTATTATATCAATTTTCCCAAGATGTAATGTAAACTTAGGGAGCTGGGTGTTAATTCAAACTGTGATTCTTCTCTGGAAATTATTTTCATATATATTAGATTAACTTCAAATGAGATTGAGAGTCCTTCTTAGTATGTACTTCATGATGTGAGACTATCAACGTCTCTATTTCTTGAAAACATCACTTAGGTCATCTCTCCTGTGTATTTCTAAAATTGAAATATTCATTTCTTATAAATAACCACTCAGAAATATTCACTAAGTTGATTTCACCTTCAACTTATTCCTCGGGGAAGATGGGCAACTGTTACTGCAAGTGGAGACATTGGGCTCTAAGAAGACATCTTGGCACAGTTCCTTCATGAACCATGTTTCAAAACATGGTTTGGGAAGAGTAATTCTTTCTGAATGCATCAACTAACCACTCACTGAAAATTTATCTTTCAAAATATGTACCTTTCCAGGGTTGTTTCATGTTAGATATTTTTTCTAATGTTTTAAGAGGAAAACTCTGAAGGAGAGGAAAGTGCTTTAGTTTGCAAGTAAATACGGCAACCCTTACACAGCAGTTTTCAAGGTGACTGAACAAAAGCTGTGAACAGATCAGTCTAAGATCTTAAATTCTTAATCTGCCACAGTTAGAGAAAACATGTAGCGACTCTTAAGACAAACAGTTGATACACTGTAGAGATCTTGAGGCTATTCCAGTGCAGGCAGTAACATCGGATGCTGATAAGATGGGTAACAGGCAGTGTGCAGGGTGTAAACAAACAGTTCTGTCCCTACACAGGCACCTGATGTTGTCTAAATCAAGAATAGCTTTTCTAAACTAGTCAGGCATTCATAGTCTTTCCTGCCTTTCTTTTTTTTTTTTCAGCAGAGTTTATTTCAAGCAAGTTAAAGGCTAAGAAAAAGGGAGTAATGGAGTGTGAGGAGTGCTCCCATTCTCAGTTAATTCACAAGTGTAATTAAACTGAATTTATTAAGAAATGAAAGCTCCCTCAAATTCACAAGTTCTGGTATTGGTTGAGAAGAGCATTACTACACTACACCCAACTCTTAGAATAGTGATTTGGATTGTATATACACTCACCAGTGTAAAGGTGAGAACTCTCAGCCTCAAGGAGTTACCCTGGCCAGCCTCCCAGACCAAGAGGGACGCTGTGCCCCGACTGCAGGGCCTGCTGCTCTGAAGGCACTTGCTCCAACGCACCCTCATTTTAAAGCTTAGTCAAATCTGAGCTGTGATCAGTCACGGTCATCTTGGCCTCCCATTTGCTACCAGCCAACTTCTTGGATGTACACCTAGGTTGGTGGGCTAGATCCAAACTAGTCAGAAACTTCTAGCGGTTTCTCTGCAATCTGCCTGGCAAACACTGTGGGGGGAGGCATCCCAGACTAGGGGGATGCACCTGCCACATGGAGAAGCACATCAGAGTCACACCTTGCCTTCCCATTTGTGTGTATTTTGTTGAGTTTACCAGCAGGCTTTTTATAAAGTAGTTTCTCTGGATCTGAGGGGAACTGGAATTGGAGGACATCCTTTAATGGATTGTTCAGGGATGCCAGTGCTACTTTTTTGTCACTGCTGAAGTTCATGGTGTTTGTTATCAAAGGGATAGCAGAGGCTACTGACAGGCTTTCTAGGTTATATTTAGGTGAGGGAAAGACTACTCTGATTTGAAAATTATCGCCCCAGATTTGGTCTGGTACTCCAAAGGAGTCTTTCCTTCCTTTCACAGTTGGGCCTTTGTACCGTGTGCATTTTCTTCTGTTTCTCCTTTCTTATTGCAAAGCATCCCACAGGAGAAAGCTGTGTCTGCCACAGGCCTCACCGCTCTGCGGCGGACTTGTTGAATAAGCTGCAATGGCTCATACTGTTCTAATTAAACCATGCTTGCTCTGAACTTGTTATGCTTTCCTGCCCTGTTTGCAAGGAAGTTCTTAGGGCTGCTCTGTGGAAAACCCTAGCTTGTTTATACTGGAGACCTGTAAGTCCCAGTGCTTATGTTTCGGTGAACCAGCTGGGAGGAACACGATGGGCAGCACAGGCTGTTCGTGCATCTATTCCCGATCAGTAATTACCATGGTTTGATTTGGGCACAGGCTTACGTTGATTGGGTGGGGTGAGGAGTGTGGATGTAGGTTGGAGAGGTGAAGTGTTAGAGAAAAAATGTTTTGTAAAATCATTTATTTCAAGCGACAAAGAGCTTATGAGATCATTTAAGCCTCTGACCTTCTATATATCATGAGCTGTGGATTTTTACTGACCTATCCTTGAATTGATTCAAACCACCCCTGTGCCTTTACTGCATTTGTTCCCATTTTGACTTAAAAATGAGGCTTGTGTGTCATAATAATTACAGGCAGTTTAGCTGGTGAGATATTCTTTACTAGTTTATGATTAAAAAAAAGGGAAGCCTTATTTTTTGAATCAAAAGCCTTTTATATAAAGGGTCGTAGCCACAGAAGGATATTGTGGTTGGAGTGGTTCTGCTGGGAACTGACATGTGGCAAGGGATGTAACCAGCACCGAGTGGAGGAAGATTAGCAGAGAGGTGCTCATACTCCATTCTGCCCGCGTTTGCTTTCTGCACGAGTATTACAGAGCAATGGCCCAGCTTGGCAGGAGGGGGAGGGTGCCTGTTGGGCTCGAGTGCTGCAGATGCTTTGTAACATTTCGGCTCTTTGTTCTGTCTGAATAGAGCAAATAAGGCAGTCAGGCTAATTTGAAAAGATGCTCGATTAGGCATGGAGTGTTTAATATTCTCCCTCGGTCCCTAGCTGCTCTAGAGCCTCCATTTTGCCTTCCCAGAGCTCCAAATGGAGCCTGCTGCTTTCCCGATGCAGAAGTCAGGCTGAACAGGCAGACGGGCTGGAACAGTGAAGCTACACAAGCAGGTTCTCTGGTGAATCCTCCTGCAAAGCGCTTGTCTCCTCAGGACAGCCTGTGAGCTGCAGCAGGATGTTGTGTTGATGGCTAGCGGGCAGCCAGGGAGCCCGCAAGGACTGTCAGCATCTGGCATCGAGCAAGCCAGAGGCAATGGTTTGTCAATTAATGTGTCAATAAATTGTGGTGAGCCCTTGGTGTGTTACCCCTTCTAGTTAAGTGGCCTTGCTGAATAAACAAGGATTATCACACTCTGAGATTCCAGCAGGCTCGGCAGTTTTTTGCAGTAGGCTAATGGCTTGCTTAATTCAGTGTGTGTTGGTGTTGGGGCTACAAAATGCCAGGTTGGTCACCTCCTCTGATGGCTGGACAGCCCTGCTTCCAGCTGCAGTGGCTGTCGGTCTTCCTGTGCTGTCTGTCCCCAGCGCAGCCATCAGCCCATCACTGGCTGTACAGCTTCTATTGCTTTGACCTTCTGTGCCTCTCCAAAACCAGAAATAACCATAGCTTTACAAAAGGGGTATGGAACATTTAGTGTTTGCTTTGAGACCCTTAGATGTATCTAGGAGCAGTTCTCTATCTAGTTACAAATGCTTACGGTAAGTACGCTAGTGAATATGTAAGAATCTGTTAGTTTTGTAAGACCTAGAAAGCTTACAGTTTTTTTGCACAGCAAGCATCATTCTTCAGCTGTTCTTTTTGTTTCTTTTATAAAAAACATGAAGTACATAATATTTCATGTGGAAAAACATCATATTTGACTGGAGCAGAGGTAGAGGAAGAAAAAGTGAATTTTGAAATAGGATTATTTTTCCTAATAATTAAGAAATAAAATTTCCTGCATGCTTACAATTATGCTTTCCAAATGTGGCAGTTGTTACCACCAGTGAAGCAAATAGTTTCCCATAAGGGGAATATATGTGTTACTGTATATATCCTAGTAGCAGATTTCATAATGGAAGACATTTCTACTGTCTATTTTTATCGAGAACTTTGATCAGTTCTGGAAATTTCCCTGTAGTCTTTTCTTTCCAGAGCATTTTTCATTGCTGTTGCATTGCCTGTAGCATTGCTGATCTTGCCTATTGAATATAACTCAATTGTTACTTCAGTTTCTGCTTGTTTGTTGGTTGTGGGGTTTTTTTTGTTGTTTGTTTGTTTTGATTTAGTTTTCTTTCTAGTATACACATATGTGTATACTAGATCATCCAAGTGAATCCTTGTGAATAGCACCCATCGAAAAATCTTATGTACACTTAGCTGGCATCTTCCATTAGCTATTCAGTGTGTTCAAAAAAATGTAATTGTCTGAAATGGGTATGTGTGTACATGCACCCACAAAACAGGCTTGCATACCAAGAAGAACTTCCAGTCTTTCTTTTTTTTTTTCTTTTTCTAATAGTGGTAGATGCAAACATTGGCAGCTCCATTTATTTCTTTTATAAGTAAAGCCTATCTAATCATTTTGCGAAAATTTAATAATTATGTGTAATGACTGAATTAGGGTTATAATTTAGAGAAAAAAGAGTTAATTCCTTGAAATGTTTGTCTTATCATTTAATTGAAAAGTAACTTATTTCCCCCTCCTACATAGGCTAAATGAGCCCTAAGTACTATCTCAGCCTCTCTAAAGTTGTATCCGGTAGACGCTCATATTGGGAAAGGAAGTAGAAACTGCTTAGAGGAGGTTACTAGGATATCTTTTTGGCATTGCTATTCTGCAGGTAGACAGCTGTGATGATAGCTGCATTTTCAGAGTATAGGAGCATCTTGAGCTTTGGTTATTGATGTTTGAAAATTGTTCAGATTTTTGAGCTTGGGCACTTAGTCTTCAAAAATGTTTGTACTATACCTGTTCCTCTGTAGTGTTACTTTATATTACCCTCTCTATAAAATACAAATATAATAATTGCATATACTTAACTCTGAACTTCTTGAATAGAACTGCAAATAATTTTTATGGGCATATTCCTCATTGGAGTTGCCGGGTTTTTAGTCACGACTTCTACTCACAATACTATGAAAAAGTATTAGAGATTCATCCTATTTTTTTTCTTCCTGCCAAGAAGATTGTGTAATACTAATTATAGAGGAGACACCTGAAAAATCGTTTCTCACCTTCCTGCTAGGCCCTGCTCTGGGTGCTGGCCTGGGCATGAGAACCCAGCTGGATCTACCTCATGAGTGAACCTGTGCCCGGCCCTGGAGAGAGGCAGAGCTGCTAAGATGAGTGTGAAAGTGTTAAGCAGATCAGAAGTGCTTGACTCTGAAAGACACTCTCAGAGAGAGATTTTTCTTCATTTCACTGCCCCATTCCTTGTGTTGCGCTCAGATACCGTCCTGTCTTCATTACATTCTCCACTCTCCCCTGTGCCACATATTCACCGGACATGGTCTGGCCAATGTGATGGTTTTGGGTCATAGACTGGACTTTATGATCACAGAAGTCTTTTCCAGCCTCAATAATTCTGTGTTTCTGGGAACTCTTCCTCCCATTGAGCCTTCTCCTTTGAACATCATCCCACGAGTTACCTCCCTTCTGTGCCATGCTGCTTTGTCTCCACTGTTCACTTCCACAAACTGCTGTTGTCCTATAACATCAGAGCTTCGATCTTGTTTATTATTTTTGGGCTATCAAGTCAGCAAAACCTGAAACAAAGCAATAAAATGTGGTGCTGCCTTCCCAGAGGGAAGTGATGACATGTGTGTTCACACTGCTGCACAAGCATCTTGGTCTTCCAGAAGAGGCTCCAAAGAAACTTGTCATTTTTTAACAGTTCTGGCTTCTGTTGTATGATGTTACCCACAGGCAAGTTTGAACCTTCACCTCAAGATTTCTCTGAAGTTCCTAACTTTTACTGGAGACCTTGTCTTCTGATGGCCAGGATGTGCATTACTGGAAGCCATTTGGTCTGGTTTGTTTGGCTGCACTGCTAGTAGCTTGCCTAGCACAGCTCAGTTTGACAGTGTTTGTTAGACCCTTACATACCTGAGAAAGGTCTATTGGCAGGAAACGAGATTGGAAACCCTACAATGGCACACAGCGGAGTTGTTAGTTGTGCTCCAATTGCAGCAGTTTGGAGCACTGTAAAGACGTCAGTGACTTAGGAAGGAGCTCTCTGACGATGAGCTGGCTAATGCGTGAATCAATGTATTGTGTCCAGCAATAAGGCTAAAGACTGGCCTTCTGTGCTCACTGCTCCCACGAACATAAACAGCTGTCCTCTAGATAGAGTCAAGCCCCAAAGTCATGACTCATCTTTTTATTTCTTTATTTATTCATCAGTACGTGTCTTCAGTCAAGCTAGGAATAGAAGGCACGTTTCCTAGCACCCACACAGGGGCTTTAGAGGGAGAGACTATGGTTGTACAAGCTACTTGTCAGACTTAAGTTCAGACAGTGGTGTGCTGTATTGCATGACTCTTACTTCCTTTAAAGAATCTCTGAATTTGTTGAAGTGATCTCAACTGTTCACTAACTTCTGTGAGCTTTGGCTCACAGATAGACACTACTGAAACTAAAATGCACGTAAAAAAGGAGGTGGAAAGGAGGAAGAGGTGGAGAGAGGCTGAAGGCAGGAGGACAACCCAGTTTGGCCACAGCCTTCTTTGAAATGTGACATGTGGCAAAATGCTGTATAATGAATGGCCAAAGCTTTACTTGCAAATCATCTTC
Organism: Apaloderma vittatum; assembly: GCF_000703405.1. Lineage (NCBI taxonomy): Eukaryota > Metazoa > Chordata > Aves > Trogoniformes > Trogonidae > Apaloderma > Apaloderma vittatum. Next base: position 206,976 of record NW_009716389.1, read on the forward strand.
TTATAGATGGGGGGATATTAGGAAGGAGGCTGCTGAGAGAGGAGGAAGAATAACCTGCTAAGCCTGGCAGTCATGGCTGGTGTGAATAGCAGCTCTGTGTGGGTGTGGATGTAGGAGAGCACTCAGCTGGCCACTATGCTCATCTTGTTTTCCCTGCTGCTTCTCCCTGTCTCCTGGTAAAACATTGTACTTGGGTTTACATTTAGGCCCAATCCAAATTGGATGTCACAGACAGCACAGTGATGGCAGTGTATTAAAGAGGATAGAAGGTGAAAACAGGACATAAGCTTCATCACCATGTCTCTCCTTAAAGAAATTGTCCCTCAGCACCCATAAGGAGCTAAGGCATTACTGAGCCTTAGGGCGATGACATGCTGTCAGGCATGGCTCAGTATGCAGAAGTAAACTCATATGCATTACCCAGGGCAAAAAGAAAAGACATCCTACAATAAACAAGCCCAGCATTAAACTGAGGACAGCACCATGCCTAGAGTATCAGAAAACTTGTCTTGAGTCATCTGGAGTGGAAGAAACACCTGGATGACAGTAGGAGCTCTGAAGTTGCTGGCTAAGGCCTAGCCTCCTGGGCCGGGTCTGTTCTGCTTCACCTGATGCTGTGGCCACAACGCAGTGTGGTCACATATTTGTTCTGACTGGCAGCACCATGTAATTGCATTTGTGTTCAGTGACTATCAGTGTTTCCAACGCATTTTTCTGAAAGGTCATCTCATGCCAGAAGAGACTTAATGCCGCGGCTGTCTCAGGTCTGTTGATTCTTTCTTGATGCTTCTTAGCCTTTCAGTAGGAGAGAACAGAAAACCCATCCTCCTGCTTAGTCCTTCAAACAATGATGTGACATAACCTCATGGTAGTACTGACTTCTGCTTACTGGCTGCAAGACTTGGACAATCTGTACATTTTAATAGTGAGGTTGATTCACTCAGAAAGATACTTTCTTTGATTCTTATCCCATATTAAAAACCAAACCAAAAAACCCAACAAAACAATCTCACAACAAAACCCTCCCCGGCCTATCAGTTCTTTCTTAGTGTTCCCTTGTGACTTCCCCCAGTTCCATCTGTCTGATATTATGGGACTTTCATGCTTCTTGTGGAGTGTGTGATAGTTCTCTAGTTTCCCTCCTTCTTCAGTTGCACTGCTTCTATTAGTTGTCTCCCATAGCAATTCACTGAAAATACTTAATTTACTAGGTTGTGCTTTGCAAAGACTTAAAATGACTGCAGAGCTGGGAGAATCTCCAACATCCCATGAAGTGAAGGCAATGAAAGGGCTGATCCTAGTCAAACATACTGGAAGAAAATGTCTGTGTAAGGATGATTAGGGAATAGAGTACAGATATGTGGAAACAGGGAGAATTCATGAGTAATGGAAACCAATCTCCTGTTGATTTAGGCTATCTTGGTATAGAAGGATGCTCACTTCCTCAGTGGGATCCAAATCTGGAGGTGAGAGGAAACTTCCTCTCTAGGAGGGCTGCTTTCTTCACCATACTCTCATGAGTTCATTTTAATTGCCCAGTCTATTTCTAGAGCCATGTCAGTCTTAAATGGTCTCACTGGGGAGGACTTTGGTTAGTAAGAGGAAAAAAAATTGTGTAGCTGTGATTAGTTTCTTTTTTCCCCCTCCCTTTGCTTTCCCCTACTGCCAACATCTATAAGAAGTTTCAAAAAAGAGGAAAGAAGAGCTAGAAGCTACTGAAAAATAAGGTGACCAAGTTTACACTGCACTTGTTTGCATGTTTGCCCCTCACACCCTTTCAAAAAAATTGCACAATTAGCAGACACTGTAAAACTAGAAGATATTTCTCTCACCAGCCCTGTTGCAGCGTAAGCCTGAAATAGCTACTGAGATCACTCTAATTTGGAGTGATCCTAGGGGATGCAGAAGCAAGCAGGGGCTGCAGGAAGTAAGCTCTACTTCAAACTGGTACCTAAAACGTGTGGTTGTCTTCATGCTCCTGTAGAAGGAATTGCCTTGGGGGCACTTTCAAAGCCATTCCTAAAGTAACAGTAATTTCTGAAAACGTGACTGGCATTTTTTAAAAATTATTATTATTTATTTAAAATAGAGGAACAAAGGAGAGGGATCAATAGAAGAGATTGAAGAGAATAAGGTGTGATTTTACTTTAATCTTTATAGGATGCCTGAGAGCATGGACTGGGGTGCTGATTATATGAACTGATGCCTCAGTAAAGCCCCAGGAGCAATTTCAACAATATCTCAGTATTGGACTAGAGGCTTTTCAGATTCAAATGGGATGAGTTTGGCAATTGCAGAAATGAAGAGTTTGCAAAATTAGCTGCGGACAGGGGAAAGCCCAGGTAGGCTGTCGTGTTCAGGAATAGGCTTATATTCTTTCCTCACTTCTCTAACCATTTCCTGGGCTCCTGCATACCCTGCTATGCTACTCTACCTTGTTCCTGATGGATGATTGCTCTGGAGTCAGTTCAGTTTAGGGCTCAGTCAATCTTCCAATGTATTTGAAGCCCAGTCTCATCCCTTCCTTTTTTTCCAGTTGTAACTACACATGGATCACTGAGAAAGATTGCTAACACATTTCTAGTACTTTTGCTCCTGAAGGTGGGCCAGCCAAGGCAAATGAGGAATACTTCAGTCTGAAGTGTGAAGGAGAGCCAGTCGCAATTCCATCAGGGGTGGGTTTACATATGGAGAAGCTGGCCACCTGCTTCAAATAGCAGCTTCAAATTGCAATCTTTGCTTTTTATGTAGTTGTCTTGCATATCTTTTTGGGATACAGTTAAGATATTCTCAAGACAAACCTCCCTTGATTTGTGAGACTATTGATTATGAGGCAGGGTGCATCATGTGAGATATATTTATATTATATGAGGAATATTTCTATCATGAATCTTTGAAATGCTGTGATCCACGAGTTGAGAAGCCTCCTGAGTGTTTCTCTTCTGTGTAATCTTGTGTATCAAGCTTTCCACCTGGAAGCACTATTTGAGGATCCTTAGAGTTTACTAGTTCTGTGTATTCAGTTTTATAGACAAAATTGCTCCAGAATCAGACATTGCATGCTGCAAAATGCAAACAAATTACACCCTACACAGCAAGTCTGAGCTGAAAACAGTAGGAGGATGGAACTATCATTTGTTTACCCTGTTCTTATTCTTCCTTAGGCATCCATTTATGGCTAACTGCAGGTAGCAGGGATGCTAGGGTGGATGGAGCTTGGTCGGACAGATCTCTTGAAGCTGACAGCAGTGTAGACAGTTGTGTCGTTCCAGCTGTTGCATGTAAGCAGTCAGCTGAACAGACGTTTTCCTTGCTGTATTGGTAATGCCTACAGTGTAGTTGTCTTCTTCAGAACAGATTGTGGATACTCCTCTGTGACTTTGGAAGGCAAGGCATCATGCACTGCAGCAAAAACCCTCTTTTAGTCCTGACTGTAAATTGAGGCATTTAGAAATGTCTTACTTGTTTTGTTTGTATTTTTTGTTTGATTGGTTTTGTGGTGGTGTTTTTCTGTTTTTTTTTTTTTTGTTTGTTTTTTTTTTTTAAACATAGTGAATATTGATTGAGGAACTATTAGCTTGTAGGGGCAGGGGTCTTCTGTTGTTACCTCTGTTAACTTCGTGTATGTGTTTTCAGTTGTGCTTCTCCCCTCTCCTGTTGCTTTCAAGATACAGCCATTAGGTGGGACCAAAAATCGCACCAGTTGATTGTATGTTTGTGAAATTTGTTGTTGTTGTTTTTACACTTTATTTGTATTGCTCTGTTTCCTGTTGGCTCCATTCACATGCTCTATCCCTTGTGCTTTGCTCTGCACACAGAATGGTGCCAAAAGCTTACCCCAAAGAGCCTAAGCTCAGTGACTATCCAGGGAGAGAGAAACCAATTCATTAGACCCACAAACCTTCACAAAGCTGCTTTTTTTCATCCTACAACTGAAAGCCATTAAGAGAGGGTGGAATATATGCCACAAGCTGATCTCCAAACTGGTTTCACATAAAGGCACAGCTGTTTAATGTTCATAATTATACAGCAGAGCAGAACCTTCTCAGTTGGCAGTACATGCTGTGCAGTGCCACTTTGTCTGCTTGAGAGTGACTAGAATAGCTTCAGGAAAACAGGTCTGCTGAGTCTCTTCGGTTAACCAGTGGACCCATCCACACTGTGTATCTTCTCTTCCACTGAAAGGAACCTCCTTCTTTGGCTTATCCTAGTTCAGGGAAGCAAGGAGATTCCAACTGCAGCCGTATGAAAGAAAGTGTTGGTTAATAACCTGAAACCAAAAAACCTAAATCTTAAATCTAAAAATATCTCACTTTTGGCCTAGAATTTCCCATTTTGCTCAAGACCTGTGATCAGTCTGCTGGCATGGATAGTCTAATGGCTCCGAACCTTGTCAGGATGTTTTCTGACAGCTTTTTCAAAAAGAGTTTTTAAACCAGGGCTGTTCCTTCAATGACACTGGAATGTTTCACTGAGTGGCACAAGGTGCTTGACTCTGATAGGCATCCCTGCTATCCTGCCAAAGAAAGAAATATGTAGTTGAAATAACTAATTGGTGCTCTTTTAATGAACTGTAGCTTTCTAATTAAGTCCTTACTTGAAGTGCAGTTGGTGTAACCTCTGCATTTATGGAACCTGCTGTATTTACTTCCCTTGCTCCTTGCCCGTAACACCAAATTGAGTGGCTCAAAGGCATCAGTGCTCCTTCTGACTAAGGCAGCAAAAGCCTGAGAAGCCAAACATTTCATCCTTTCACTTGTGTGCCAAAGCTTTTTTATCAGCTCTAGTATTCTGGCACCATCCCTAGATTATTTTCCAGTTAGCAAGAAGCTTCCCAGCTCTTCTTCTCAGAGGCAGAAACAGATCAGGCTATACAGGCTGCCATGCAGGGTTGGGCAGGAGGGGAATGTGGCTTTCAGCATCTGGAATTTGACACGTTGATGTGGCAGGGAAGAAACAAGTTTTTGCACAGTGGGAATGGGAAGAGAGAAGACAAGCTGCTTCATGCAGAGCTGTGCCATTTACAGGAGGGAACTACTGCATGAAATTGTAGCAACGCTGAATATTTTTGTGGAGGTGGTAGTACTGGTGACATCAGGGAAGGGGTTAATTGCTTGCTGGGTCTGTCAGAGCTGGGGAGGGGTGTGGAGGAGAAAGCTTCAGTTCTGTGAAAGTAGCTTTCTGCTTTGAGGCAGCAACAGTGATATTTCATGTCTTGTTTGGTGTCTCCTGCTTTTAAATGTCAGTCTCTGCAGCCAGCCTTATCTCCTGTAGCACATTTCAATTAGGTATTCCAAATCGTGCTCTGTTTTTCCAGGACAAATATACCAGAGGTGATATTTACTGTTGCAGCAGCATTTTAAATACTCCCTGCTTTCTTATATTTTTTTTTAATTTTTAAACCAAGTAAGTGACAGTTGGTCCCTTAATAAGAATTGTATTATTAATAATAATTTAATAATGAGTGGAGAGAGAAGTATTCTGGGGCCAGAACTGACAGCTAAGTGATTTTGATGAAGAGGTTTTCTTTTCCTGTACTTTAGTTCAGCTTTGAAAGCTGTTATGGTTACCTCTTCATTGAAGCACTTCAATACCTTGTGTTTTTCATGGCAGTGTAAATGTCAGGTTTTTTTTCCAGCCTTGTACAGAGGCTACTTGGATGACAATGTTGACAGGACAAATAAAACTAAACTCTGCTCTCTAATTTAGTAACACAGATGTCCCTTTGAAATGAGAGTCTAAAGGAATGGGGTTAAACAGAGATGGATGTACTAAATTATTGGGCACGTAGGAGCCAAGATGTGAAAATGCAGAATGGTGACAGTGAGTTTTGGCAGTTGGTTCTGTTTGGTGTGTCTGTTTTTTGTAGCAGGGCTGTGCTAATCACCTTACACTTCTGAAGAGAATACGTAGGGGTACTTTTAGCCACTTGGGGACTCTGAGGCATCAGGATGAGGGGGGGACACACTGGGCTGCAGCCCTGCAGTATCACAGAGAGCTGCCCAGCCCTTTGCCAGGGCTTCAGAGCTGTGTGTCACTAATGCTCATTCTTCTGCTGTTCTCAGGCTCACCCTGCCTTGGAAAGGAGGCAGCAGCGTTTTGTAGAGGGGAAGCTGGGTCTGGGATGAAGAGAGCAGGGCTAGTGTGCCAGGAAGGATTGCCTGTGGCCCGCTGAGAGCCTGGACACTCTCTTGGCACACCTGGAAGAGTGTCACCAGCTTGAAATCCTCTGCTTCTGTCACGTGTCGCAATTCATGATCTCCTTTCCTGGCTGTGTACAGAACTTGGCTCTTCCTGGTCTATAAACTTCAGCAAGCATTACAAAATTGCACACGTAGCTTTGAGCATTCCCTCTCCAGCACCAGGCAGCTGTACACACCAGGAAAAACAATACAGAGTAATTCTTTTTTTTCCCCCCTAAATTTAGTTTAATGCGTGTATCTTCCACCTATCTTTTACTACTGGGAATGACATACATAAAACCAAGATGCTCTGCCAGGTATCTTCATCCTAGACTCTGCCCTTTGTCACTGGCTGTGGAAATACCTCATTTGTTTCCCCAGATTACTCATCATAAATGCTGTAGACAGCTAGGTGGGAAGCAAGATTGTTGTTCTATTAAATTTGTTTGAAATTTCAAAAATGTTCCCATTTGGCATTACTGCAAAGGAGAGAACTTATGTTTCATGAGAAGCGAGAAGCAAGCAGACATATTTGCCCGTGATGAAGTAATGAGACACAGACATATTCTGCACACCTCAGAAAACCAAATTGCCTTGTAATAACCCTCAGACAGAACACTGAAGCCTTGCATGATTTAGTGAAAGGCTTTGGGCCTCAATCCTCACCATACCAAATGAACTTCCTAAGTACTAGACTTGAAATTCTATGGTGAGATTTCCTGTTGCAACATGAAGGATCTGAAGGGTAATTAGTTCATGGCAGCCCCTTAACTGCCAGATCCTCTGCAGAGGAGGGAGGCAGAGATGCAAGGACAAACCAACAAGGAGTAACTTTTGACGAGAGTCTGTATCAAATGGTATCTTATTTTTTTTCTCTTTGGTCTAAGAAGATATTTAGTAACTAATTTTGCCAGGGGCAAGGCTGTGAGGATTCCATCCTGGAGTGGAGTTACTGCACTTTAATAGCATTATAATTGTAATACTCACCAATAAATTTTTTTCTAATAGAAGAGCTTGGCCTACAGGATGCATCCTGGATACCCATGCTATGCATCTGCTAAATTCAAGTTCTTGTTCCAAAGCATGAAGGTCCTAGAGCTTCCTCACAGAAAACTGTAAAACCTGCCAAGTTGTGTTTTCATAGCCTGGCAAACTGAGAAATGATGGAGAGCGGACTCTCAGAATGTGAGGGGTTGGGCAGCTGTAGTCCTGGGCAGCTGATAATTTCTTTGCATCCCTGAGCTGCTGTTTAGGCTTGTAGAGAAAAGCAGTGAGCTCACGATGTGCAGCATGCTGAAGCCAAGCTGCAGGGGATGAACAGGAGCTGTTGTACGGTAATTGCTCAGTGTGTGAGAGCTGTTTTGGCAACTCTAAAACTTTCTTATTAGGTTCAAAATAGGCTAGAAGAGAGGGAGGCCACAGGGCAGGCCTGTGTGATCTCTGATGGTGCTCTCTAAACGCAGCAGGTGCACGTTAGTGCCAGTTACATGTCTTTTCAACCTGGTTAAATACCACGATAACACCTTCAATGCCATATTAAATTTTTAAGTAACCCTTAAAGATACAGGTTTCCCAACGGAATGATTCATATTTATACAAAGACTGTTTAATTTTCTCAGAAATGTTAAATAACTATTTAAAATACAAATCATATAGTGGTGACTCCTGTGGGTATTTCACCTGTCTAAGAATCCTAAATGTGATGTATTGTGTTTGACTGACAGCATAATGTTCTGCTTTAGTTGCATGTGTTTTGCCACAAACCTCTTCAGAATTTAGTAGCTAGGTGGCTGACTAATCTGTTTGGCTTCTCTAGATCTTATGTCCTGCGATTTTTAGCTCAAATTACATTTATCACTTGCTCAGTCCCACTGAAGACTTAAAGAAATATTTAAATATTTTTTGTTTGTACTTGGGGAAGGAAGAGAGAGATTTGAGGAAGACAGTATGGACAAGGGCTAGAGCAGCAGAACTAAACTCTGCCTGTGCTGGTCTGAGATGAATTGTTAGACTTCAGGTTTCCTCCTTTGTAAAGAAGAAGTTAATGCTGCTGCTTTCTTTTGTGAGGTGCCATGAGGCCTTTGAATGCTGAATAATGCGGACAATTTTGTTTCCATAGGCAGGTATATTTTTTGCAAATAACTTGTAAACGGTAAATAAACATAAATGAAGAGGCCGTGCAGAGCATCTTAGCTGTTGCCCTCAATGTTAATTCCAGTCTGCTTCATAGTCTAGCAGCCCCTGTATTTTCCAGCTAGTCGTTGCTTGTTTTTCAAACAAGCAGTGGCGATAAAACAGAGCTGCTCCTTATTTGCATAGCTCCTGCGCTTTTTTCAGTCTCTTTGTTTGCGTGTCAGTGCTAGTTTGTAAAACACAGAATTTGGAGGCGATTAAAAAAAAAAAAGGAATTACACTTCACATCTGCTGTTTCTCCTGACATGGAGCTGTACTTGCTAAACTTCACTGAAGATGGCTCGCTTTATTCCATAGCTTTTCAAATTTACACTTGAGTTTCTGGTTTCCTGATGGAAACCTTTTGTGCTGCTAGAAGGTACTGTTTGTGGTCTTTCTCTCATCCTCTTGTTGATGCTGGTTGTGCCCAGTCTTACCAGGCTGAGTAGATCTTGGCATGGTAAATAGTTCTGCAGATTTCTAGCACAGTGCCAATGTGCTGTGCATTGTGACTTGTTGAACTCTGTGGCCTTAACCTGCACCTGTAGCTGCAGCCTTAATGATTGCAGCATTACAAGAGCAAATGCCACAGCATTAATTAGCCAACCAAAATCCTAACTGCTTGCTAGGAAGAAAAGTAAAGCTGTGTCTCTGGCATGGCTTTAGTAGAAGTAGGGGATGGTTCAGGCTCGGCCACTGGCCCCTGGGATTACTGCAGGGAAACTACTTGCTCTTTTCTGTCTCTTAGTGAAATTATTAATCAGTATTTGTAATTATGTGCTGAAAGATGTTCAAGATTGGATAAGGCCTGCAATATGTAGCGCTAACAATGCTAAGGTCACGAGTTCAATTCCCGTTTGGTCCCCATGTGTTGCCTGATTGAGCCGAGAGGTGGCGTCCCTGGTGGCAGGGAGGCTGGATTAAAATGATCTCTAAGATTCCTTCCAGTTTAGGCCATTCTATGATTCTATGTTTGTGCTTGACTTTGTTCAGTAGAAGTCCTCTACAGCTTTTTGTAAAACCAGAAATGTAATGTCCAGTGCCCTGCACCAGCTTGAATTTTCAGTAAAACTTTCTTGACTCTTTAAATTGCTTTTGTTTCAAGAGAATTTGGAGCCTTTTCATCTCCCATCTTTCAGTGTTGCACAACTGACCTCATGGGCTTTGCTACAATAGTGGGTGATACTTCGGCCAAGGGAACGTGTAGAAAATAGCATTATGTAGGAAGTAGCATTGTTTAACTCTTCTTGTGGGATTTTTTTTAATTTTTTGCTGATTATCCCAAGTGTGTTCATTCTAGTACAAGAATTAGGACACCTGGTCCTCATCCACAGAGCTTGAAAGGTCCAAAGCCAGACTCCTCCTCAGAGATGCTGAACTCCTTTAATGCCTGCTGAGTAGTGCTGCAAACATGGGAATAAGGTTACTGTGAGTAAACAGGAAACTTGTTTTGTATTCACTAAAACCACAAACTCAGTAGGAACTGAGGTCATAACTACCTCACCATGCTTTAGATTGTAAATCTCTGTGATGGCCAGAATAGCAGCGTGTGATGTTCTTAAGAGGTACAGAAGTTACTGACCACTTTCAGACGTGTGTGTCATTTTGCTCCTAAGAGAGACCATAGGCCTGGCCTCAGCAATACAGAAGGTCCGTGCCCTTTCCTGTAATTTGAAAGAGAAAGGTTGTAGTTGCTGGTGTGAGGCACTGAAAGGCCATTTGAGAGATGCACAGGCTGTCTGTGCTGCAGGGCTGTGGTAGGAACATGAATGCACAGAGCAGGGAATTGCGAGTGCCATGGAGATGCAAACATGTGCCAAGCAGAGTCATTGGGATCACCTGTTACAATTTTTTTGTCTCTCCTTCTTGTCTTTGTTCAATTTACTCCTAATGTCCTGAGGAATAGTAGTCCTAGAGCCTCCTGAAGGAAACTGCTCTTTGTTTTCACCAAGTTAACTTTTCCCCAGGTAAAAATACAAACCTGCAAGTGAAACAAAGAGCAGGACAGAACCCAGAGTTGGTTCTGGACTGAAATAATCCATCAGCCTCTTTCAGCATATCAGAAGGTCACACCTAACAGCTATTTAAGTTTAATAGGGAACAAAACAGTACTACATTCATAAATAGGAAGATTTTTGGGAACTTGAGGTAATGGCATTCAAGATTTTAGAGAAATTTATTTTACAATGGAAAAATGCAAAAATAGTCACTGTTGACGTATTATTTTAAAAAAAAAAGCTACAAAACTGTATAAATTTTCATGTAAAATCTGAATTCACTCCTTCACAAAAATAAATATATTTTGACTAATAATGTAGTTACTGCAGTATAGACATGGCATGACCCTGCTTATAGAGCAGCAGCTATTCAGTGACTTCCTATCTTAGTGCCCTCTGACGGGCAGCCAGACACACATCTCTCTAATGCCTGATGGCCAATAACTCCCAGTCTACAGTACCTCTTTAGCCTGGAGGAGAGACTGTGATATATCGTGAATTACATGTTTTGGGAGTCTGTTGTTAAGACTTAATTTTTAGGCATCTGATTTCCAATGGTTTCCTCTAGTAGCAATTGGTAATAGGAGTATGTCAGTATTATAATTTTTGCTGAAGTGTCACTTTCTGAAGCCTCAAAACTCTTTTTTGACAGGCTGTATATTACACCATTAAGGTATTATCCTAAATCCATATAACTTCACCTGCTCTTATGTGTGCTCCAGCTCCACCTATTAACTCTGCAAGATAATTCACTGCTAAATGAATGGCAAAATGTGAAAATTATTTCTCAAGAATGCTTAAGAATATTAAACTGAAGAGATGTGGTTATATAGGACTTTCTTAGTGTGATTCATAGTAGTATCTGGTGCTACTTTGTGTGGGCACAGGTGACTGGTGGGCCAGGCTCATAGAGTTTTGATCCGCTCGGGGAGACAGGAGTGGATGGTTTCTGCAAATTATAAAGGGGACACAAAAACTAAAAAAAAAAAAAAGAACTAGTTAATTGGGAAATTATTAGGTAATTTTTGTTCACATT
>NW_009716389.1:218392-261740 GCF_000703405.1 Apaloderma vittatum
GTAGGAAAAGCTGTGAAGATACAGACAAGCCACCTGCAGAAAAAGAGAGAGAGATCTGGACTGGGGAATTCTGGGCAGGGAGAAATCTTATGAAGTTCAACAAGGGCAAGTGTGGAGTTTTGCACCTGGGAAAGAACAACCCCATGCGCCGGTATAGCTTGGGGACTGACCTGTTGGAGAGCAGCACAGGTGAAAGGAGGTCCTGGTGGACAGCAGGATGACCATGAGCCAGCAGTGTGCCCTCGTGGCCAAGAAGGCCAATGGCATCCGGGGGTTAGAAGGGGAGTAGCTAGTAGGTTGAGAGAGGTCCGACTCTGCCCTGGTGAGGCCACATCTGGAATATTGTGTCCAGTTCTGGACCCCTCAGCTCAAGAGAGACAGGGAACTGCTTGAGAGAGTCCAGCACAGAGCCACAGAGATGATGAAGGGAGTGGGACATCTCCCTTATGAGGAAAGGCTGAAGGAGCTGGGGCTCTTTAGCTTGGAGGCGGGTGAGGGGTGACCTCATTAATGTTTATAAATATGTAAAGGGTGAGTGTCAGGAGGAGGGAACTAGGCTCTTTTCAGTGACGTCCAATGACAGGACAAGGGGCAATGGATACAAGCTGGAGCATAGGAGGTTCTATAAAAACATTAGGAAAAACTTTTTCATGGTGACGGAGCCCTGGCACAGGCTGCCCAGGGAGGTTGTGGAGTCTCCTTCTCTGGAGACCTTCAAAACCCACCTGTTCCTGTGTGACCTACGCTAGGTGGATCCCCCTGCTCTGGCAGGGGGATTGCACTAGATGGACATTCGAGGTCCCTCCCAACTGCTAGCATTCTGTAATTCTGTGAATTGCAGAGCTGAACTCAAGTGCAGAAAAGGTTAGTGACAGTTTAGACCCCTGAGAGTTGACAGACCCTTCCAGTGCAACAAAAATACTAAAAGTATTAACTTCTGTGTTACTTGCCATTGTCTTTCTGTGATATCACTTTGCATAGTAATTAACAGGGAGAGCCTTCTTTTTAAGCCTGGAAGTAACAGGGAGCCAAAACTGACACACTGCTGTGACCTGACATTCTCATTTGTCATATGGAGGAATATACAATAAATGTCAGCAGCAAAGGTAACGATTATGAAGGAAAAATGCCAGTTTTCAATTTAGCGGGAAGACCATCAGACGTGGTACTTCTCAGGCAGAGTGCTATCAAAATTAATATATTAGTAATTCTGCTACAATTGACAAGTAGCAGGGGAGCTAAAGATAGAGATTCTTACTCCAACCACCACATTTCCATTGACAGTTGTATTTTTCTGGTACTTCTGCTCCTGTTTTAAAGGGTTTTATGTGTATCTTCTGAAACGCATGAATATAGTTTAAGTACATGCTGTGACTGCAGCAGTTTCCATTATCTGCCTAAATGCCTGGTCTTATTTTGTATACTGCCTCTAGGTTTTGATGTTACTCAGGTAGAGAGTTCAACAGGTTGTTGTGCGTGATGTAAAAATATCCTAGTTTTCTTACTCCTACTATGTGAAAGTCTGATGGATATGTGCTATATAATGCTTCATTACTTCTCACGCCTCTGCCTTGTTTTTTATCCAAAATAAAGGACAAGGACTTTCTGTATAGAAGTAATCTCTCCTGTCTTTCTTTTTTTCTTCCCTTCTTCCCCTTGTGCTCATAAAAACCCTTTCAGTTTTTTACGTTGCCATCTGAAATTGAGTGATCAGGTACTGAACATAATTTGAAGAAACTAGTTCTGTCAGTTAATGGGATTATGCTGGTATGTGCGTGAGACTGTTGGCCTGTATATGAAGGATTTTCCACACTTCTTCAGGGTGAAAGCTTTTGTATTCTTTTGTAGTGATAATCTGAATGGACTAGAACACTGTTGATTTATGTAGCTATCAGCATAAAAGATACGGTATCACAGAGAGTTAGGTGTTTTATTACTGGAAGACCTGAGTGTCCAGAAAAACTCATTTGTGAGGAAAAAAAAAAAGATTGCTGGGTCTCCACTGGTACGTGTTAGAAAACCTGTCGGACTTTTCATAATAGTGCTCGTGTTACAGAAAATAGCACTGGGATGGAGGTCAGGACTGCAAAGCACGGGCAGAACTGTGTGTAAGAAGCCTTCAGCTGGCTTTGTAAAGTGGGAGATGGATCAGAAAATACCATGAACGGGTAACACAGGGAGAGAATGCTCCTTATATTACTTTGATCTGAAGTGCTTGTTCTCTCCTGAGTCATCATTGCCGTATGACTTTCATGACGACGAGCCACCCAGACAGCTCAGGGAGGTCCGAGCACCTGATGTACCAGAAGGGATGTATTACATCTGCAGCAGAAATGGGCGAGAACTCAGATGAATGCACAGGCGTGCCTGTGTGCACACGCACATCGAGCTGCTGTTTCAGTTTGCAATCAAGCAGTGCAAATTTGATGCATAAGACATTCCTGAACTGTGTATTTTTTACTAGGAGATATCCATAGTACATCTGTCCTACTTTTAGGTCCAAGCTCAGAGTGTGTGTTAAAACTCATTTATTTTGTGCTCTACTGGGCTTTGATTCCTTGCACAGTCTAGTGCTCTGAGTTACACACGTGTAGGGGCTTAACAGACAATATGATTGATTCATACACAGACCTCCACAAACACAATGGCGGAATGTATAATTTAATGTAGCTTCAAAATTTGATAACCTTTTTAAATAGTCAGTGTGTTTTATCTGCTAAATCGCATTACAGTATCCCAGCAGATGCAGTATGAGACTGGCATACATAATTTATTGCAGGCTTGATACACATTGTATGTAATCGTATTAATTATTTATACCTTGCTTTTACCTACAGACGTATGTGCAATGAAGTTCCACTGCTGCGAAAGACATTTAATACAGGAAATGTGATATTATTTGACTAATCCTCCCTGTGAAGGACCAAGCTGTACCTAAGTATCGCCTTGTTGTTAAAATGCGTTCTGGGACATGGAAAGATTTTTGGGTTTTTTTGGGCTGTGTCAGAAGAGTTTCTGCTTATGATTTTGGGCAAACCACTGCCTCTGTAGATTCGTATTGTTTCATGTGTGAGTACTTTTACTGACTTTCAATAGCCTATAGGTAGTGTAAACGGTATGAAGCTAGACTAATGAATATTTTAAAACACGTACAATATTCCACTTGGAAGATGCTGTTTAAGGGCCATCACCTTCAGAGGAAAGATGTGTTCACTTTTAGCTAGATCATCATAATCTGTCACATTAGATTAGGTAGCGTATTCCTTTCCTACTCCCCAAAAGGTGGTATTTTTTAATAAGAGTTTTCAGGCTCTAAGTGTTATTTCAGGTCTACGAGAATGTTTGAAACTATGGAACTTTCTCCTGCAATCAAAATGCCAGGAGAAATCAACTTGCATAGATAGTGGAAAGAATGGGAAAGCACAAATGATTAATACCCGCATTTCTGTGGTAAGGTTTAAAGGCCTTTATTTAAGGGGAAGGGACGGGGTGCAATTTAGGTGGTAAAATAAGCAGGATCCTAAGACACATTGGGTGAAGATAATGCCAGCAGGAGGTTTTTGTATTAGTGATGAATTCAACCATCAGGCAATTTCTTCCTTTTGTTAGAAAAATGTAATTCTAGTGGGTTTTGCATGAAGGTTTCAGTCTGAAGTGCAATTGTAATTGTGTTATGAAGGCACATGCATCAGGTGCAGGCTTCTGGCAAACTGTATGGACTTCAGCAGTGCTGATTTCCGAGTTGTAACGAGTATGAAGGCTGCATTAAGAGCTCCTCTGAAAACTTCCAGTGGTTGTAATTAAAAGAAAATCTCAGTGGTCGTAACACATTTAGGCATGAACAGCATGGACTTGATGTTTGTTGCCTGTGGCAGATGGAAAGGAGAAACACCATGGTAGGCTTTTATGGAAAGAAAAGATTCAGCAAGCAGTTATGTACCTGAGAAGATGATGGTTTGGGTAAACACTGTCTACCATCCTTCTTGTTGTTTTTAGAGTATTTGCTTCTTGGTGATGTTATCACCTAGCTTTTCAAAATAAATGCCTCAATTAAAACTCAGCAACAACTGCGTGTGCTGAAATGCAGGAAACAATAGCTGTCAGTCACTCAGTTAATGGCAGGCAGAAAATGCACATACATGTTTGTTACAGCGGTTAGCTTGTTAGAAGCTACTTAATTCAACTCCCCACAAATGTCTGGAGAGATTTAATGTAATTTAGGGAAGGAAAGTATCTTTTACCCTTCTGCAAAAAACTTACCCATTGCCTGCACGTAACTCATGCAGGACTTTGCCTCATGCAGGAAAACTCAACGTAACTGCTTCTTCTCCCTCTTCCCATTTCCTTAAATAAGCGTGAGTCATCAGGAGTTCGTGCTGTAAAGCATCGTCTTAGACTTTACAGTTTGTGTTTCATTGTTGCTTCTGATGGGGTAGAATTGCAAATGGTCATGTGTGCCATATCCCAGTGCTGCTGATTGTTGGGGATAAGCAGTGTCAGAGAACTGTCCTTTTCAAGCCTGGTATTTCTGTCCTCACAGTTGCCCAGAGTTTCCAAATGCTCTCAGTGTGTAGTATTGATGAAATCCAGACAAATCTAAATTACAAAGTTTTTAATAGTTATGATTTTGTTAACATACACATTTCTCAGAATATTTGGAAAATACAGAGAGTCATCTTAACAGGAGAGGATAAGAACTGCTGTCAGCTCAGTCCCAGAAATAGGTCCTTGAAACAAGCATGTATGGAAAAATCAGATGCACAAATGCTGAGATTTGGATTTATTGGGGATTATTTTGTTTCTGTAGTATCCATCATGTTAATGTCTGACTGTGCTTTACAGTCCAAATACTTAGTTATTTATTTTCCTGGATTTCATAAATATTTTGTCTCTATCCTCCCCACTTTTGCTTTTAAAAGACAAGTTGTCTCTTGGACATCAGCTGCTTAAGCTTATAGCAATGTTTTGGCTAGCTGTACATAACTGAGGTACAGATGCCATACTGGTCATTGAACTATGTGAAGATCTGATACCGGTAATCTTAGCTTTTGAGCAGCAATTCAATATTCTTATACAAATTACTTGACTTTTCTTGCCTCATTTTCCCTGCTTTGTTATCCCTTTTACCTCAGGCCCAATGTTTCTGAGGTATCTGTCGATGGAAATCTGTTATGTGAAATGAGAAAAGAGCAGAAGATACCTCTGAAGCAGATGTACTTAAAAACTTGTATTGGTTAATCTGACTGTGTTTTTTGTTGATCTTTTCCAGCTCTGCTCTTTGTACGACAGTCATGCTTAATGCCAGCTCTGCTGAACTCGGGTAACAAGGCACTTTCCATGTTATGACCTGGAGCAGCAGTTGGCACAGCTTCATTTCAAGACACATGTCCTTTCCAGGAATACTCTGGCTGCCAGCATGTGTGTTTGGTAAACACTTGGCACACAGGGAATGTTGTAATGTACCAGATTTACTAGTGGAGGCAGGAAAGCAGCCATATGTCACAACACAGGCAGCGATAATGCTGACGCTATCAAATGAAGGTGGGATGGGAATAGGCTCCCAGGTCTGTCCAACAAATGCCCTAAGCAGCAGCACATAGTCAGCCAGGGATGGAGGCAGAGGGTGTGCGTGAGTGAAGCCTCGTGAACTGGGCAGCAGGAGGGGTCAGAGACCATGGACAGCTTGAGGATGCTGGACAGGCAATACTGCTTGGAAAGAAGCGGTGATACGTGCTGCCCCCTTTCAGTCTCTGTAAAGCAGAGCCGTGTTAAGGATTGGGAGGGTTTTGCTACTGTGTTTTGTCTTGGAGAAGCTACAAGCCTATAGGTGTAGGCTGAATGACCTAGTGCGTGATGATGTTTAAATTACAAAACTTAAATTTAGAAAAGTCTGACAAGATTGAAGTGGGACTGATGGTGGATGGTTTTGTGTGGCCTAAAGAATAGAAGTTTAAATATATGGGAAGTGACTGTATAAACGCCTGCCTTTGAAAGGCTGTCATTCTTTAGGATGGTCCGTGATACTGATGTAGGTGTAGACACAGTGGTTGCTGCCCATGCCTTAGAGAAAGATTATCTTGCTCCTAAGGGAGTGGGAAATTTTTGAGGGCTCCCATAGTCATGTTTCCTCTAGAACTGCCAAAACCTTTTCAACCATTTTTTTTTTTTTTTTTCCCCCCCTGTGTTCTCCACCCAGCCTCTGTTAAGTCACCCTTTCCCTAAGTCAGTTTATGGGAGGATGTGCAACCCTGCCTCAATGCTCTGTTCACTCAGGCTGCCTCCTACAAAAGCCTATGCAAATGTTCACTGGAGTCAGTGTGAACTTCTGGCCTCAGCCTGACTGAGGACTCCACAGAAGTGTGGAGCTGTGTTTGTCCCTCAAATACCTTACAGAAATATGCCAAAAGGAGCTTTCTTGGCGACTGTGCTCAGGTTCAGTCATAACCTGAGTGTAGAACTCAAACCACAAAGCACCTTGATATTAGATTTTTCAACACTAGCATAGATGAGTGTCCTCTTTAGTCAATGGGAACAGTAACCTGGAGCTCTAACTAAGCTCTGATCTGACCATTGGCAAGGAACTATGTAAATTGGTTTGCATATGTAAATCTCCCATTTGTAAGGAGTTTGAAAAGGCTGGAAAGAAGTCAAGAGAATGTATATGAAGAAACAGAACAGACCTGAGAGAAGGTAGTCCAGTTGTGGCTTCTGAAACTAAAACTTGATCTCTAAACCCAACAAGAACATATAAATTTTTTTGACTGAATGATATATAGATATATTATATATGTGTTGTAGGTAAGCATGCCTATATGTCAGTTAATTGATAATTATACTGAAGGATCTCCTATGCAGCAGGTTTTAACTGAAAAACTTGGTAAAAATTCAGTAAGATTCTAGACATTAATAGAAATAACATGAATATCCTGATAACATACCTTTTTTTAGAGACTGAAAAGAATAATTCCAGAGTTTAAAGTTCGCTCTGACTTGTGGGGTTATGAATAAATCTTCCTAGTGATAAATAATCCTGTGTGCAACTACTTGGAAATCTTGTGGCCTCCTGCAGCAGGGGTGGTTTGTGAGGACAGTTTGTACCGAGGCCGAGGCAAGCTGAGATGACCATGTGAGCAGTTGGATGCTGCAGCAAGTTTGCAGCTCAGTGTTGTATGATGGCATTGTTAAAGCACAGCTTTTGTGATAGACAGAGGTCATAGCAGTTCTGTCAGCTGAGCTTTCCTCTGGCCATTTCAGAGCTGGTTTCACCAGAAAGATGTTTTTTGCAGAGTTCAGTCTTGGGGCCCTCCCTTGTTCCCAGCACAGCTGTGACTCTAGTCAAGCGAGACACAGTCCTGCATCTTTCATCTCATTAGTGATGCTTGCATTTTCTGACCACGTTTCAAAATGACAGGAAAAACATCCCTAGATGTCTGCAGTGCTTTACACAATATGTGCACACTGGAAATGTGTGGGGTGATTTCTGAGGGTTCACTGTGTTTGTACTGAATACATTATGAAGATTTATAATGACTTCAGTATTTTTAAAAGGAATACAACAGCAGTCTTCACTTGTACCTTGAGCAGAAGCTCCTTTAAGCAAAATAATATCTGCAAGACATGCAGACCTTCTAAGACTCATGCAATGATAATACTTGGGAACCTCTTCCTTGATTAGGAAGGCTTTGTAGCTATTTGTGCAGTGAATTGAGATGCCTTGACCTGATGTCTGAAACGTTGTTTGTGTTGCTCACCTGAAACGCTTTTCCTGAGGCAGGAGGGTCCCCTCATTCCTGATTATTGTAACTGGGCTGTGGAATCAGGAAAACCTATTTATCAGGCATAACTTTCTGCTATTCGGTGCATGACTGTTGCTCTGTGATTCCTTAAATTTTGAGGCAGAAGATACTTATGTCGAGTTCTTGCCTAGCCTT
This sequence comes from Apaloderma vittatum, assembly GCF_000703405.1. NCBI lineage: Eukaryota > Metazoa > Chordata > Aves > Trogoniformes > Trogonidae > Apaloderma > Apaloderma vittatum. The sequence continues at coordinate 226,324 of NW_009716389.1, forward strand.
TCTTAAGCTGTGCTGGTTTTATTTACCTTTCCACAAATGCTGACTGCTGGCCATGTATAATTTTCTGAACTCCTCCGTGTTTGCCATGACAATCAGCTACTCTGGTGGCTGGTACGTGCTAGGCGAGAGGAGAGTATTGAGGCATGCGAAGGCTGGATTGGCTAGAAATGAGGTAATGCAATGCAGTGCAAATAGAGATGCAGAGACGAGGACGTATCCTGTCTGCAAGCCTGCCTTGCTTCTGCCTGGAGGAATGGCTGGGGCTATGCACGTCTCTGGATAATAGAGGTAGACTTGTAGTTGCCGGGATAGATCTGTAATAAAGATTCTTCTGGCTACTTGTCTCAGAAATAGAGAAAATTTTAGACCTTCCTCCTTGGTATTGCATAATTTCTTAGCATTATTCTCACTTTTAGAAGTTAGAGCAGCTGAAGAAAAAGGGTCAGATAGCTGGGAAGAATCACACAGGAGGGGTAAAAGTAATCAGAGCACAGATTGGGGCATGCATATTGCAGATGAGTTTAAAAGAGGGAAAAAGATTGTTTGACTGCTTTTATCAGGGAAGGATCTAATTCACTGAAAAGCAGTATTTCAGCAGGTCTTGTTGTTTGTTTGTTTGGGGTTTTTTTTGTCACCCAGCTATAGGTAGAAAATAGTCTTTGCTCCCACTGCTCTGTAAAGGAGCGCTCTTCTACATAATTAGTGGCTTTGAGTCTGCTTTGTCAAATAGAGTGTACTTGCCACGTCCCTGGGCTGCAGGGCTGCCATTTTCTTTTCACTTCAGCTTCACAAGAGCAACCGGCTTGAGGGGAAAAATGTCCAATTGCCTGAGCTGGCCCAGGGGCCCCGGCAGCCGGCGGTGTGGGACGTGTGACACGCAGCTAAGCAATTTTCATTCTATCCAAGAGAGGGCACATTAACAAGTTAATTATAGCACATTACTTCAGCAGGGACGCATCAATTTTAATCCTTGAAGCATCCTAGCGAAGTAGATAAGTGAATACTATTAGGCCCATTTTACAAAAGGAGAGACTGAATTAAAAGCTGAAATGATTTGTCCGTTACAGCAAAAGCTGTAATCTGTCTGAAGGGCAGGGTGTAGAGGAGAAGGGCCTGATTCACAGACCCCAGCAAGGAGCCATTCCCACTTGATTTTGGAGGCCCCTCTATTGGTTTGAAGCCACACCGCTCCATCTGGAGCAGAGGGAATGGGGGAACTGGATGTTTTGTTCATTATGTTTTGCCACTTCATCTTCCACTGACAAACTAATTGTGATGGTGTTGTAATGTTGCTGATTTGAACTTACTGATGAATCTCTTGTAGCAAACAAGCCCTGGCTTATGTATAGTTTGTAGACAGGTCATCAGAAATATGCAGAATTTATACTGCTGTTAGAGACCTGGGTATGTCTTTGTGTAGAAACAATTAAAAAGCTGAAAAATGTTTCTCTTCTCATAGTGGAGACTTTAATTGTTTAATCAAAAAGACCACAAGAGTTCAGAGTTTTACCCAGAAGCTGAAAGGGAGCCATTGTAAAAGACTAATTTTCATTGGTTTTGGTTAGCTGTTCAATTTGAGTTGGTCTTAATATTGGAATTATAAACTTTTTTTTCCCAAAAAATATTTATTTTATTAACTCTCAGCAGAATATTTTGGGAAATAAACTTTAATCAAAGAGACCCTTGCAACATACTTATTCTCCTTTAGTTTCCCACATAATCAGGGCAAAATGTTAATGTGCAGTTTATCTTGTGCTATACGTCAAACATCTTGTATCACTGACCAGATGTCTGATAGAGAAGCAGATCGTTATTCCTCAGTCTGCTGGCAGCACAATCTTAGGAAAAACTGTACTTGTAACTAGGCATCATGTTTATTTACTTATTTATGGTTGCAGGATTAGCTCTTGTTATCCCTATGTTTGGCTCATAAAGGAACTAAATTTACTGTGGCTACAAGACATCAGTAGAGGATGTACCCTTCCCTTTGCCAGACTAAACACATGCTTCTGCCTAGTGGTCCTAGACTTGCTGCTGCATTTGACATTTAAATAGTAGCTTCTCTATGGAATAATAACTTGTGTGAAACAAGTTGGGGGTTGTCATACCAGTACCTGAAAGGCTCAAGCATTTACTGAAACCTTTGCCTTGCTCAGTGTTTAGATTCCAGTTGTTGCTAACGTGTAGAGTGGAGACTGGCTGGCCTGGGGAGGGTAGGATTCCTCCTTAAATCTTTGGCATGCTGCACGCTCCTCTGTGGGTGAGTATTTGAGGGGTTACGATCTGTTACGTTCCCAACAAAACCTTCTTAGAGCTGCAGAGAAGCTTCAGCCCCGAGAGCTGTCACTTAGACCCGTGGTATCTTGCACTAGATGACCTGCAAAGGCTGTGTGGATGTTCGCTGCAGCTACAGGAGCAGCATAAAAGGGTCAGCCACGGGGCAGTGCCTTGAGCAGGGCACTCAGACCCACACCATGAGAACGCATGCACAAGAGTGGCATGGAGCTGCCTGGGTAAGTTCCCAAGCTCTGCTCTTAGATTGTCCTTGCTGTGGCTAAAACAGCACAAGTATCCAACATCTTTGATGGGAGACCAGAGAAGTTCAGCTGCTTCTCCAAGTTTTGTTCCAGCATCTGAAAACTCCTCTGTGAGAGGCATGTGCATGGCTCACTGCCTTTTCAGCCTAGAGTGACCCAAACATTGCCTCTAGCCCTACTTTCTCGTGTTTAAGCCATATGGGATCTCCCTTTCCTTTCTCAGAATGTCACAGTGCTGTCTTAGAACAGCAGTAACCCACTCATTTCTGGTACAAAATAAAATGAGAGCTTAGGGTTGTATAAAGAGAAAACTGAAATACCCATGAAATCTAGAAATACCCATGAAATCTAGGGGATCATGACGCCTCTCTTTAAAAATATCTAATGCCAGAGCCTCTGAGCCTGTAGAGTGTTTGCTTAGCGCTGCAAAGTGGTGTAGGACGTATCTACTCTATGCACCACCCCAAATTTGTGTCTCTAAGCTCAGCAGACACTCATCGTGCTGAAGATGAGAAGCCCTTTATTATTAGTGCTTTTGGATCTTTTGTTTTTAGTCCAAGAAAATCAAGGAAATCCTCCATATTCCTTTAATGCTTTCTTGATTAGCTATTTGAAGGACTCCTATTTTTTGTAATTAGATTAAATAAGGCTTGTTTACTCAAGTGATGCAGAGTCAAGAGTGGAATGGGAGAGGGATCCGGAAGACTCTGATTTTGCTGTTTTGTTGTGACACTTGCTCTTATTTCTGGCATTTAGACCCCAATAAGTTGGTGAGTGGTTCCTTAAGAATTTTTGTTTAATACTGAGCAAAACTAAGTGGCGATATTATTGCTTTGCAATGCTATGGGCAATTTAACTCATAACACTCTTAAATGACTGAATGTCAGAATCTTAATTTTTAGAAAAAGGTGGTGAAGTGACTTAACTACATCCATGCATCAGGTTCTTGATAGATTTAAGATGAGACATTACAGATGTCTAGTGAAAACTCAGATGTCTGAGATTTGGAATCATGACTTGGGCCTTCAGAGCTCTGCTCTCAGTGTTGGTTCGATCTGATTTCAGTTACACATCAGATTGCAAATGTCTTGCCCAGTTTTTCTTTGAGCATTTAAATTGGGCATATCTACTTTTTGTTCCAATACATTAAAAACTCTCAGTACTCCAAAGGTAGTGTGTTTTACAATTTGCAAATCTATTTGCTTTGTTTACTGTAAATAAAGAAGGGTTTTATCTATTTTAATACATGCTTTTGGTTTTTTTGGGGGTTTTGTTTGTGTTTTTTTTTTTGTTTGGGTTTTTTTTTGTTCCTTGATAAGCATATAGAAGTCTCATCTTATTGGAATTTGCAAGTACTGAAATAATGGATACTGAGAATATTTTATTTTCCAGGTCTTTGAATTCAGTTCAGCCCCTGCAGTGCTATTAATATAGCTCTTTCAGCAGCTATAAAAATCAAAACAAATGCATATAAAACTGTGTAAGGTTCTGTTCCTCTTCTTTCTCTAATGGAGATTGAAATACCTGCAGCAAAACAGAATCACACCTGAGAGTCTGAGTTTGAATTAAACCCCAGAGTCTCTGGCTGCTTTAATCTCCTGGTTATGTAAAAGGCAGTTTAAATGGTGAGAAGTGTTTTTCCTTGTGTTGTGGTGACAGTCCTGGACCTAGTCTGAACCTGCAACTGCAGATAGTTGTGGGAGTGGTTGAAGTTAATTGGCAAGTCAGCTTGAAAACAAATGTTCTTTTAAGATGTGGAGGAGTTAAAGGACAGAAGGAGCGGGGTGAAACGGTTCAGCTATCCCCAGACCGTAATGAAAATGTCTAATGCATATTAAAAGGGTATTCTGAAGCCTGCTAGCTGGAATAGCTGCAGCATTTTGCGTTGTTGGAATAGCAGCTCTCAGTTTGCCGTGGATGGTACCAGTTAGCAGCTAAAGATCCAATGCTGTGTCAGCGCACCGAGGGGGCTGGCAGCTCTCTGGGGATTGGGAGCCATGGGACTGGCTGGGCAGGGACCTTACCCTCCAGGGCATGTCCCACTGCCTCCAGAGATGTAGCTGGGCAGGCTGGGGAGAAAGTCGGAACTTTTCTTATAGACTGTATTGTAGCAGGTTTCTAAATTTTGTCTTTATTTCGTGCTGGCACTCAGAGATTTGTATGAGGCAACTAGGATTAGGAGGTCACAAGTAATTGATTCCTGGGGACACTAGAAATGGACACGTTTTTTCTGTGGAATATATTCCCTTGTACTGTTCCTCAGCAGTGGAGGAAAGGAAAATAACCTTGTAGCAGTCTGAGAGTGGGGGGATGGAGAATTGACTAATCTTGTCTCTTTATCACTCTGCCTGTTAAACATAATTATTCTTGCTATTACGGAGCTTCTAAGCAGTCACAATTAGGAATTATGCTAATAAAGTCTGTTGTGACATGAAAGCTCACTTCATTGCTTATGTTTCCTCATGACTGTGTTTTAGTACTCTGCAAAACATAACGTCCCTTCCTGGGCCACGGAATAAGAAAGAAGAGGCTTCAGTGCCAAAGGCTTGCATGTGGAGGACCCAACCTTCTTTCCCAGCTCAGTAGTAGAATGACTTGGTGGCCTTTAAACAGGCAAGGTGTGACAAGTGCTCAGCATCAGGAACACTGAGGACTGAAGATCTATTCCTGAATAGTGGAAACTGAGGTCAAGTTTCACAGAAAACTGGCTGTGATATTGAGCTCTGACTTTCTCAAAAATTTGACCTTTGGACCAGCATTGTGATGATTTGAGCTGTCCCAGCTTCTGTTGTTATTTGGAGTATTGAAATAGTCAAAGTTGGATCCTGATTCTGATGTACAGAAAACCAGATGTACTGTAAGGGTGATGTATGTCATTCCCCCATCAGTAGTAGGAAAATGGTTTTAGGAGTACCATCACTAGGAGCCCCAGCCCCTTGATCCTAGAGCTAAAGCAACAACTCTGTGAGTGTTGTCAAAGGACAGCATAGAGGATGGTGACCGTAAGGAAGTTTTTTTCTTAGCACTTTAGCAGACAAATGTCGGAATGTCATTTTGCAAAGTTATGTTAAGAATATCACATTTTTCTTAATGCTGCCACTGGTTATTTACATATATTTTGTACCACTTTGAACAAATTAAGTCATCCTTGCATGTTTTTAAATGTGGTTTTCATGGAAATGAGTGACTTAACTGTTAGAGGCCTCAATATACTTCCTTGCAAAATGGAAGAACAGGCAGTTGAACCTGCTTCTGCTGTCTGCTAAACATTGGGAAAGTCTTCTAAAAGTCTTAGGGATAACAGTAGGCAAACATAGGAGGAAATAGTATAGTGGTATAAGGATACCAAAAATGCTGATTGTTTTAAATGTGACTGCCCTTTTAATGAATTCTTACTCTTTAGTTAATCATCGTTGCCAATGAAATACCAGAGGTTTTGGTGACACATCATAGATTTGATCCTCAGCTATGTTGCCTTCTACTACATGCATGCAAATATATATAGCCAAGCGTGATATGCCTAATTTTCACTTACTGGACTCAAGGCAGTAGGCTGTAGAAGGGAAGATTATGGCTATTGTAGATTTTGAGAAGAGCTAGTGGGGAAAATTAAGATGCAAAGAAATCCGAAGGTAGGTATACCTCTCTTTTCCCCAAACTTAACTGCTAGTTTAGTCTGCCAGAAAGCTTTCCACAAAGCATCCCTAGGGGGTTAGAAATCAAGACTTTTGTTTAAAAACTGTTGCTGAATAAATATGATCTGTCTGTAGCGTCTAGCATTAGGTTCCTTTTACGGCTTTGTTGCCTTGTTTTGTTTCTAAGCTGATGGAGTTACTGGGTGTGGGGAATGCAGTTAAAGGAATTCAGTGCAAATTCCCTTGGTCTTCTGAATATATTCCTTAGCTTGAATGGGATGGTTTAGCAGGACCTGGAAACAACTTATTTGTACTGTATAAAATGAGTGTAATCACAGGCAACGCAGTTCTAGAAACTCCTTCAAATGACCGCAACGTTGTTTATGAAAGCACTGCAGCGTAATTTCCCTCTTGCTTTCCCATTTGTCTCAAGCACCGCTCTGTCAATGTTCTCGTGATAATCTTTTTCTGGCCAGAGATTGTATTAAAACAAAATCTCCTCTTAAATCTTATGGCAATTGTCTTTCCTCCCTTTGGCTTCCCTGACTCATTGAACCCAAAACTAGTGTCATTGACCCAACAGGCTAAAAAAGTTCATTAGCATTTGTGTTTTCAGTCATCTAAATCAGCTGCTGGTTTCCGCTGCTGTTTGCAAAATTCCCTTGGACTGCATACAAGACTTTGATCAGATACTCTGAACTTAAGCATGCCTCAGATTAAAAACAAGATTCTGCAAGTTGAATGGCAGTCTGGTGCTCAATGTGGTGCTTAAGATAGTTAAATATTCAAAAAGCAAAAGGTCATGAGAGTGGAGAGAAGCAAAAGGAAGGATTAGCATATAAGCAATTCAAGCAGAATTTTTTTAAAAAAACATGGCACAGTCAGAAATTTTCAAGAAACCACTAGTCAGCAAGAGAAGAAAAGATGCGTGAAGAGCTTTGCTGGAGAACTACCACAGAGACATGGAAGGATAGCAGATGTCAGTCGTGGGAAAGATCAACAGCATTGTGCCAATTAAATGTCACTGGGGGGGGTTCTTTAGAATGTGCTTTTAAAAGTTTTGTCAAGTTTCAGAAGGCCCAAAGTGATGAAGTTACTTCATACCTGAATAAAATCAGAGTAAGAGGTTGTGATGAGAAAACATCAAGGTTTATTTTTTTCTGTCTCTTAACATGGAGTATGGGAGGGCTAGGCAGGTCTTGAGAAACAGTGACTTTTAAATGGCATCTGAAAAATATATAAGTTGAATAAATGAAGAAGGCTGTTTCATAGTGAGATGGTGGAATTGTCTGCACTAGCAGGTCACTGGAAGAGAATGCAGTGAGCCGTTGGAAGGGAGAGCACTTTTACAACTGTTAAAAAATTTATTCTCCTAGTCAAGTGTTTGAGTACAGTGAAGTTTATTGATATGTGAAGCTGGACAGCATAAAAAGAATAAATTTTAAGACTTAGACAAAGAGAAGCACTGGGAAAGCAGAGGGAGTAGATAGGAGACAAAAATGGTAAAGATGGATCCCTAAGCTAAAAGGAAGCAGCAAATTAATATTTTAAAAATTAAGAATAATCAGTGTTGCTTTGTTCCTTGGTGTTACTTTTGTATCGCTATATGTTATTTCAGAGATTAAATAGCAAAGGAGCTAGGTCTCCCCAGTGCAAAAGAGTGTTGGGTCTGGGCAGCTTTGTATCTTCTACTCACAACTTCTTAGCAACAATGTTTAAGACTCTTTCCACAGTGATCCAGAAGTTTGGTGGGAAGGAACAGGACAGAGTGGGATGGTTTAAGGGAGCCATAAGGCTTATATTTTGAGGAACACGGTCAAAGGATGGAATGGAAGGCTGTAAATTGGAATTCATAGCAAATGTATATAGTAAAAACACCTGAAAAGTAAGCTGCTTCCTGAAAAGCTGAAAGCTCATGGAGTCCGACATCATCTCTGCGTCATAAATTCACCTTCAGAGGTCGGAATCTTTATCCTTAGTCAGCATTATACTCCAAACAGTTCTTCTTGGTATCGTGATAATAATTGATACAGAGGTGAGGCTTCCTCAAAGGTTCTATTAGAATGTTCTCATCTAGTGCTAGAGAATTCTGAGACCCTGGAAGTGCTCTTAGTTATATGTCTTAAGGCTATGATTTTCTTTTTAGACATCCCATTGCCCTTGTCAGTGTGAGTGGGATTATTGATCTTTTTGGAAGGTCTCTTTAGAAGGATATATCTCAGCAGACCTACAACTTGAGTATTCAGTATTACATTGTTCTGTGCCTGCATCAACCTGTGGGATAAGCAGAGTCATGACAATCAGCCCTTTTACAGAGTTAGGATATGCCAGCAAGATCTTTATCATTCTAGTTTGGGACTGGACAAAGTACTATCCTGGCTGTCTCCAGGGCTGTCTGCGGGCTGGACTGCCTAGTTGTCTCTACTAATCTGCTGAGTATGGTTGGGATTGTTTCCTGGCGCTGAGGCTGACCATTGCAAGATGGTCTGTGCTCATAAACATATAAAGCAGTATGGTTGTGTGCAAACAGGGTACTGGGAATGGTCATGGGCATATCCTAACCCCTGGGCTGTGCTCAGGAATTATTTGGAAGAGTGATGGTTAAAATGAGAAAAATCATATCAGAGACTGTTCTAATAGTTTAAAATTGCAAACTATCATGTTTGAGAGTCTGTGGGTGCACCTAGGCTCTATTTAATTTTTTGATGTATATATAGTCAGACTGACCATGTCAGTCTTTCCAGTGTTTCTAAAACCCTTCAGAAGCCATTAAGTTAAACAAGGTCCTCAAGGAGAGATAAACATCTTACAGTAAGTATAGGTAGTCTGAAAATAAACTGCTCAGCTTTGGTGCTGTGCATGGTCAAAACTTCAAGCAGGCAACTTTCCTTATATTGGTATGATTGAGATGCCACTGGAGAACAGAAGATTGACTTTGCCAACCAGTGCAGGTACGCTGCTGGTGGATCTAAAGCAATAGTGTTAGGTATCAAATACGGGTGTCTGCTAGATGCAAGGTTTGGAGTTGCCACCATTAAGTAAATGATAAAGTGTCTTTTTCACCTAAGGAAACCTTGTATGAAGAAGTCGAGAAAAGGAAATGGATTTTCTTTCTTTAGATTCCAGCTCACTGTGTAGTTGTCCTCTACTCACTGCCCAGTAGGAAACATCCTTGTATGTAAAGCATGGTGAATGAAGTTTTCTACGTCTCAGCATGTGTGTTCACCAGCAGCTTGCTGCATAAATCTTGATGGGAGAGCGGCACAAGCTCTATCTCATTGTGTGTCAGGTTCCTTATTAGTATTTTGGGGATACTGATGCTCCTCAATTTGCTATGTGGTCTTTGAGAGTCTTATTTCATCATTGCTTCCAGTAGCCTCAGAGACATTGCTGCAGAAGTACTGGAGAGGAGGGGAGGATTGCTGTCCTTGTTACTGGATGGAAGGTGTAGGGAAGGGATGAAGGGGCAATCGCTGGAACCTGTGAAAGTCAAAGCACCACACATACACTTGGCCATCATCCCCTCTACCTATTAATGGGGTATTTGAAATGGATATCTCTGTGGTGCTTGCATGGGTGTGAGGGACCTGCCCTCCCTTTGCTTGCGCTCCTCCACTGCTTCTCTCTGTCCTTTGCTCCCGCTGAGCTGCAGCGCCCGCTGCCTCCCTCCGCATGCATGCACCCCTCTGCTCGCAGCCAGGTTCATCAAAAAACAAGTGTGTCTCCATGGTAACGGGGAGACAGCTGAAAAATGGCAGCTAAATGCAGCTGCCCCTCATTTAATATCGACTCTGGCACTGACAGAACAGATAATGGGCAATAACACACCATTATGCTGCGGGGAAATGAAATGCTTCAGCAGACGCCTGTCATGCTGCAGGGATTTATTTGTTACTGTACCAGCAGAGATTTCTCTCCCCTTCTGTCTATCACTTTCTGTCATTCCCTCTTCATTTCCTCCTTTTTCTTTCCATTTTCTGCCTGTTTCTGCACTTGTCCCTTCTTTGTGTTCTGATATTACTTTCTTTTCTTTCATCCTTGTTTTTCTCCTTTCTCTACCTCTTTTCTCTTAACCCCGCTTTCATGTTCCTAACTCGTACACTACAGTGGATTTCTTGTTCCTGGTGTCAGGGCGTGCTGCATCTGAAGCCTGAGTTCTGTGAAGCTCCAAGCTTTTTGCTCCTTTCAGACTTTCCATTTTCTTTCTACTTTAAACCTACTCCTCTCTTCTGTCTGTGTGCACATGTCAATATGAGTCTGTAAGGATAAAGTCTGCTTGATGAGCCTTCAGCCAACATACATCTCTGGGCTGTGTTTTAGTTTGACAAGTACAACACAATATAATGAAAGTTTGGGTAAAAATGTCAAGGAAAGCGCTAATGAAAGGGATGTTCTCCTGCTGCTTTTGGCACAAGACTGTGTGTGTGCTTTGTTTACAGAGGGCTGCAGAGTGCCAGGAGGTTAGCTAGTTTGTATCTGGGTTGTGGATCACGTTGATTTCTAAATGGTTTCTACTGCTATCATTCTTTCACATCTTAATTATCCGGGGTTAGTTTCACTTGGTGATTGCTATAGGGTTAGTTTTTAAATGCCCTGCTTTTGCAAATCTGAAATGTCACACAACCAGAGGCATTAATGGTAGCAAGTGGACCTCTCTCAGATGAACTTTCAGGTACCTACCTTTTAGATGAAACGAATTGAGGGCTGTGAAACTCATTGCTTCGACTCTAAGGGTGCTCTGTTATCAGCAAAGGGCTGTCGATGTGGATGCAGTTCGTACAGGCAAAAGCATGCTCTTTGCATACAGCCCAATTCCTCCATGGCTTCACACCGAAACATTAAATCCTTGCAGACCTGTAGTCACGTGGATGTAGCTGCATCTGTGTGAGTGACCTTTGCTGGTCGCCAGTGTCCAGACATGCATTTGATAGGTGGAGTAGGGGACCTATAGAATTATCTTCTCCCACAAAATGTACGCCATCTGTGCAGTGTGTGTTCCTAATCGCACGACGTGGCAGAGCTCTGGCAACTGCCTACTCCCTGCTTGCTGCTGTTAAAGTTGTAGCTGCGTCTGGGATCATGTCACTTCATCCCTACCTGATGTTGGTGTCCTGGAAAACCTATGTGATGCAGAACCTTGCTTGTGTCTGGAGGGCTTTGTTGACCTAGGCATGCAAAGAGCTCATCTGAATACAGATGTCCTTTAGAAATTCTTTCGCTAGTTTTCCTGGTTCCTTATCAAAAGAAATCATACCAGCAAAATTGTATTTTCTGCCGGTGTAATGACATCTGCACTCACAGTTTGGTTGTTGTTGATACGGTGATTACAGAAGATGTTGGATTTGTTTTGTACACCCAGCTGGTATGTCTGTGTCATTAAATCTTAAGGTAAGAGTAGACCTAAATTGTCTAAGTGATTAATACACATTGTACCATATGGACCTACAGTAGGATCATTCTTCTTTTCCCTAAGTGTGATGGAATGAGCAAGTCCAACTAAGCAGATTCTTAGAAAGTGAATTTTGCAAGGGCTCAATACAACACAGTTTAAGAAGTACAGGTCTTACAGACTCTTGTTATTCTAGCACAGGGTTCCTCTATATGAGCCTTTGATAAAATATATTGATTCTGTCTTGCAAATTCTTGGTGCTTGGATAATTTGGTACTATGTTTGCTACTTGGATAATTTCTGATTTAATATTCCAGACCTATGGAGTAAGCACCCATTGTTTGGCTATTAACAGTTTTCTAGAGTTATTTACATCTCTCAGTAAAGTCTGTAAAACAACACTCAAGTTCTTTGAGCTAACCAGCCCTTGCTGTGGTTAATGACAAATGTGTGTAGGAAAAAACTTCAATACAATAGTATTAACAATAAATAATAAATAATAAGTGCTAGAGGTGATGAGAAAGAATGAAAGATCCTTTTGGCTTATGACCTTGCACACCATCATGTCTCTGCAAAGGACCTTATTTAGCTTGAGTATTTCCAGAATGTCAGCATACACCCTGCATACTGGATTTTCTTTTTATTTACTACTTCAGTGCAAACGTAGAGCAAGTTCCTCAGAAGTCTTGTTATAACTCCCACATGAAACAGGCAACTTCGAGACATCACAGCTCCATGTGCAGTTGATTGGTAAAATACCATTCGTCCTCACTGATTCTTTGGGTTTTTTCCAGTAGACTTTGGAAGTAGTTCTTGGTTGACTACGGGTTTCTCTGTCTTTCACTCTTTTTCCCTGTGTCTTTAAAACTGATCCATTATAAGATATTAAAGCAGTGGGAAACTGATTTCCAAGGGGCTTACTGGATCTTATGCTTTAGGTTTCAAAGGAGAAAAGTTGGAGTCCAAAAAAGCCTTAATTTATGTCAGTCCATCCACCTCTGAAGCTAGAAGATTTTTTGATATAAAACCTGTTCAGAGCTATCTCTCAGAAATTGAAATGCCAGTGCATTGACCCCCATTTCAGCTGCATGCCCTGCCAGCTTCTTGAGCCATGGTGCTTATTAATGAAATAAGCAAACATGGAAGCATCTGGGGTTTTCTTTTCTTTTTCTTTTTTTTTCCCCATCTCCCAACAAACCTGCAGTCATTAAGTGCCATCGTGAGAGAGGAAACTGCTGTTAGAAAGAAAAGCCCTGATTTTATTTTTTTATTTTTTTAAAATGAAGAATACCATCAGGAGCAGGCTATGATTAATACACATAATTGAAACAAATTGCAGCTAACTGCAGAAAAGCATATCCCAGCTGTTGACAGAAGGAAATTGCTGACAGCCTTTTCCCATTCAATAAAGAAAAGAGAGAGAGAGAGAAAGGAACCTTGCCCAGCCTGTGCAAATACATGGCTTATGCATGCGTGTACAAAAGCAGTCACGCAAGCAACGTGCATGTATGTCATCATGCATGTATCTGCATGTACAGACAAGTCACAGGTGCAGGTGCAAGCCCAGCTTTTGCATGCATTTGCAGGGATGGCACCTCTACGTACATAGAATCTCTGCATGTCTGCGGATGTGTGCTTTGCTGGACATGCTGTGTGCCCACGCGCAGCGTGACAGTGATGTCAATTTAATGAGAACTGCCCTGGAGGCAGTCTGGGCTCCACCAGAGAGAGGAGGCTCCAACTGTGTGTGTGCTTGCACACATGAAGTTGCATATTCACATATGAAACAACAGAGACCTTGTCTTCTATAAGGAAGCTCTTCCTCTGGCTTTATCTTTAGGAGAATAAGGCAGGCTCATTTTTGGCTTTTAAAATGTCTTCCGTCATTGCGATGTTCTTATGTCCCTTTCACCTTCTGTTTTTCGTGCTCCCTATACATCATTAACAGCCTAAATAGAGAACACTTAGATGCAGGAGATGACTCTGAAGCTAGGACAGTCATCTTTGATTGAAATGCCACGCAGATGGCAAATGGGTGTGCAGCAAAACCTTGCCTGGTTCAGAAAGTTGCTCTGGAGGGGAATTTAATATCTATAGTTTCTTCAGTTTCTGGCTTCTGCTAAGGCAATCAGTGAGTGAGTTGCACTAATTGTTGTGATACAAGTTTGTCACATATGGATCATTTATAAGTGGCCCATCCACTGACCTGATCCCACACAGCCATGTGGTTGTTCCGAAGAGGGCTGAGGATGATGCTCTAATGTTTACTGAACATATTTTCTTGTGGTCATCTGTTGATGTTATAATCTGAGCTTTTATTGGCCACTTTATAACAGCATTTTCACTTATTTAGAATCAAGCAGGAATATGAAGTATGAGTTATTTCCCATGTATCTGCCTTTGAAGCTGATTGCTACGGTGTGATGCCAGATGGAAAGAAAAAACCGTTCTTCCTGTTGTGGTTCTGCCTATTGAAATAAAGGCGTGAAGTCTGTTTGTAACCACATGCATATTAGAAGTGTTATAAAAATAACCTGCTTGAACTGGTCCCCAATCTGTTATTCTCGCTCCCTTTGTGCCAGTGTTCACTGTAAACACATCAATATGAAGCAGTTAGCAAACAAACATTCCTTTATCAGAGGTGTATGTCGATCCCGATGGAAGACTAACAGCTCAGGCAGACAGATGCAGCAGTAGGGAAATAACTGATAAACTCAAATGTTGCAGGTTATGGATTGGTGTTTATGAGTTAGTGATTCACAGAAGATGCAGCCAAGGGGGTGAAGGAGGGCTGGAGCCTTGATATAAGAAGTTTAAGCTGGGAAAAGGTGTGTTCATCATTAGCACTACCCAGGGAGCTTGGGAAGAGTCCCAGAACACTTTAGTGAAAAAACCTGAATGCTGAAAGAGTTTAAAATAATACCAGGTGGGTGGTGCTGGAAGGGAAGCCGCTGACTCAGGCTGTTGCCATAATAACAAATCACTCTGAGGCCAGCTAGTGTGGGAATTTACCTATTCCAAAACAACCACCTGCGTACGCTTGTAATTCCAAGGGAAGGCAAGCTAACCTAGCCTGTTCGCACTGAGGTGTGAGCTGCCCTGCTTTTAGTGAAGGGTAAAGCAATGCATGTGGGCAGCTGCTGTGAAGTAACTGATGTGATGTATTTTACACACTTGCCTGTTGCATAGAACACAAGTGCACAGCCTTTCCATCAGCATCACTGCTTGAAGAGCAAAAGCCAGTTCTTCCATTCCTGTAATTTCTTTCTGCTACTTTAAACTCCCCTTGCAGCTAAGGAAGATCACGTACCCAACTGCATTTTAGTCCTCAGTGGTTATGCAATGTTGATGCAGAGCTATATGCACAAGACACAGTCTGCTCTAGAAAGCGCTCTATCTATTGGTTCGAGCAATTTCACTCTTTTATAGAGGTGAAAAAGTGGGTATAGCAGAGTCTGAAGGTTTGTATGCCTGCAGGTCTGTAACACCTTGAAGGATAAGCAGGACTGGCCTCACTGCCCAAGTCCTTCATTACAGCCTGTTGTGACTGATATATGCATGACTACCACAAATTGTTGTTGGCTGATAATTGCAGGTTCTGTCAAGGATGATTTTTTATCTTTTGGGGCCTGTTGACCTCAGTTCTGCCAAAGGAAGCAATTTCAGCACAAACTTAAAAACCACACTAGAATCACCCAGAACTAAAGGTACTTTAAGGAGGTGCCACAGTTCTTGTTAAGAGCTTGAAAATTATTTTTTTAATTCGTCCACATTGAGAAATGTAATCTTAGAGTACTACCATGTGCTATGGAATCTTAGATTCAGCACTAATATTAGTGCTGTATGTAAGGATAAAACTGAATGTATATGAATATATAGATCGGTCAATTACATAAATTAATATAATTATATGAAATTCCTCCCCTTATTTTTCTTAGCTCTGTAGCACCAACATAGTTCTGAGAAAATAAACTATACCTTATTCTGACATGTGTATTAAAAGAATAGCTTTTAAAATTACAACATGAAGGCCAAATTCTGCAAGCAGTCCTCCTTCAGCAGCCCTGCACAAGACCATGGCATTATGAAGGTATGAGAAGAACTTAGTCTGCCAAAATTCTGTTGCTAGCGATATCATGAAAAAAGATCCCAGCTTGTCCTTGACTCAGCAAAGTAATGGCATACCTAGCAGTTTGGGGGGAAAAAACCCCTCACTTATTTTTCTTGGATCTGAGGACATTTGACCAGATAGCTGTCAAGAGGCAACTAACTTGTAGACTCTGGAGGTTACTTTGGGAAAGTCTGTTTTCTGGATTGTTTTGTATTTTAAAAATAGAGATCCTTTCCACATAGCAGGGTCTTCAATGATCCCTCACCCTGGCCATGTACAAGGATACATGAGGGTTTACCCTCTGGGTCTTGACTAAAACCTCCTTCCCAAAACCTCTGACCAGCTTTCAGTTCCAAACCAGCAACACCCCAGTAGCAGTGGGTTAATGGAGTTGTTAAAGTGGAGGGATCTGCCTGAAGAGGGGCAATGCTTCGGTAAAACAGACATCAGAAAATATTTATAAAATATACAAATACCCCTGGTGTTTAAATTAGAATAACAGCCTTTGCTATTTAAAACAAAACAAACCCCAAAACACAAAACCACAGAAATCTGGATCCTCCAGGGCAAACTCGTCTCCAGGAAAATAAGCAGCACCTTTCTGAACTAAAAGAGAAACACACATTTTTCAACGGTAGTTTTAACACAAGGGTTGTGTCACATTTCCTGCAGGGAGATTTGAAAAGTCATTTTTACAGCAGCTGGGCTTTGCTTTTAAGAGTGATAGTTACATCGGTTCTAAACTTCTAGCAACAGGCTTAGGAAAAATAGCATGAACACAGATACCAGCATGATTGCTGTCTGACATCCAGCAGTATACCTTCACTGATTACCATAAAATTACACCTAATTCTTACCAGGATCAGTGAGTTCAGGGTTTGGCTTACGGTACTGAAGAGAAGCACTGATTTGGCTGTTGTTTTTTATCATTTTTAGGTGATATCCAGTGTTAATAACTTGTACAAGGCTTTAATAAGATTGTGCTCCCCAGTAGCTTGAACTAATAAAAACAGATGGGCTTGTTCTTGGTGCTGTCATATCAAGATGGGAAAGTCATATTGATGACGTGAAGTTACTAATTTCAAATGAACTGATAGAATAGTTGTAATCTATTTTTTCAAATAACATAGATAATTTCAGACATTTATGAAAACAGATGAGCTGATAACTATTTTAAGAGATTTACAGTATGAATTAAGCATGATTTTTTTATTGCATTGAAATAAATGCATATGATGTGCATATATCAAAAGACCACATCAAAATAGCCAAGAACCAATTGCAATCTTCATATAACTTTTATAGTTGAATACAAAAAACCTTCACCATAATGAAATACTTATTTTCAAAATCTTTTTGGTTTGATGGAGTTTGGCTAGGTCTTGTGTACTTCCAATGGTTATCAGGAATACTTTTGCCTAGGGGTCTTTTCTGTTCATTAACATCTTTACCAGATGAAAACAGAAACATTTACTGCACTGCTGCTGAGCTTCCCCCACTGTCTCATGTCAGATGACTTTCTGCACCTCTTAATGCACTCGAATTTCTCAGTCTTGTCTGGATTGCATGTAAAAATCTTTGAGACTATGCTTAGTTTTCTGTAAGTGTCTAGATGGATTAGATGATGTGTCCAGATGATTTTTTGGAGGCTCTGGCAAATTTTCATTCTTTGAACTTTCCTCAGTGTCATCTAGCTCCTATTCTGTACATACATGGAGTTATTAAACAGAAGAGCACATCTGTTTTAGAGTCTGTTATTTCAATGCAATAACAGTAAAAAACCAAAGTATTTGATAATAGTAGGTTGAGCTTTTTTTTTTCACATAAAGGGAGGCTACTGTGCAAAAGATTGACTTCTACTTTTTCAAATTACTGTGTCAGTTCTATGTGCCTAAGATTTGCTCTTGAAATTTGAGATACGTTGGTCTTGATCTTCAGGCATGCAGCTGTTACAGAAAATCGTGTCAGTGAAGAGAGACTTCAGAAAATGCAACGTGCATGGTTTGCTCAGGTCTTGCACTGAGCTGGCAGCAGAGCTGAGAATATGCAGATTTTCCTTGAGGCTTTCCTGGGCAACAAGTGACTAGACCATCCACTTTATGTTTAGGTGCCTGTGCCTCCCAAGAGAAGCAATTTCCTGCTTACTTGGAGCTGGAGTTGCGCTCTTCATAGGATGAGTCTCCTTGTTGTTATTAGAAGAGACTGTTTGATAGGTTTTATTATTTCTGAGGTTCCTAACTCAGGTGTGTTAGTTCTTATAATGAATGTATTTATCTGTGTACTGCTAGGAGCTAGTCCCATAACAGCAGAAGATGGCATGGTGATACTCATCTTCTCTGCTCTCTGTATTTTTGTTTTCCAGTTAGAAACTTTGTTCCTTCTATCGGCTTTGCATATATTTATAGACATGTATTTATTTGTGCATGGGCTTAATGTCATTATATACCTCACAAGAGTGTTCCCTGTCCTCTCTACTTTCCTTTCCTGTTTTATATGGGCCTGTTTTGCTCTTAGCTTTGCTACAGCCAAGCGATAAAGAAGGTAATAAAGTCTGTGCGTGGCAAAATAAGGTGGAATCAAACCCTTGTATAGCTGCTCTCTGTCATTTTTATGTGCATCACTCTCTCCCTTCTGTCTGTAATGCTGTCTGTAACAGTCTAGAGTCTTCCCTTCCTTCAGCTTTATGTTTTCAGCATGTGTTAATTGTTTGTGGTGTACGGGTTTTTCAGCAGCGTGCAGTGGGAAAGGTCAGCTGTCAGAAACAGGCCTGTCCACAACTGATAAGGCATTCGAGAGATTGGTTTTGACTCATTAAGCACCTTCCCTGTAGACATGGAGTCTGCCGCAGGAAAAAAAAAACCTAAAGCAGGAAGGGAAAATCTCAGGATGAAGTCAGAGCATGCGCCAGGAGCCGTGGCATGCCCTCCCTCTTGCCCCCGTGCAATGCCGGAGCTCGGTACGCTTCCACCAGGCTTACATCCTCGTGCACCATGGGCATCTACGCTTACACTCTGGGACTGTATGCATTCGCTCCTGGATTTGCACCTGGTCAAGACTCATTCATTTCCTCTGTGTACCTACATGTGCGTGTAAGTCCTCATGTGTGGGTGTCCTGAAGTTACATGGGATGCATTTCACTCCTGCTCTTGTATGTGCACTGTAAGGTGTACACGTGTGTTACTTCCTACATTTTACATGTCTGCACGCACAGCCGCTCCAAGATGGTTTTGTGTGTTTCTTGATCTTTTGTAAATCTCTTCATGGTGATGCCTGCTTCCTTTCATGCTGCAACAAAGGACACATCTCCTCTTTATGTGTGTGTATCGTGTTTGTTCAGGTGCACTTTATCTGCCTTTCCACAGGGATATGCTGTGCAACCGTACTGCCTGTACCTGCACATACGCATCCACTACCCTGGTAAACACACCCTGGTGAACTTGCTTCTCTATAGACGTAGCAGAAGCCTGGTCTGTTTCTCATTGCATACAAATGCACACATTTTTTTCCGTAAAATAATTACTGGCCAGAGCTACTCTGCCAGCTTGTAACAGTCCCTTGCCTGTGGCTTTGTTTTGAGAAGAATCATTGTGCCTCAAATTGGGTTTGGATACTGCTACTTCCATGAATGGTCTCATGATGAGCATAAACGAAGGGCAGCAGTAGTGCTTGGCGGTATGTTTTGATACTGTGGCAATACTGGGGTTTTGCACATACAATTAGTAACAGTAAAGCTGTGAGGAGCTGATGATACCGCAGCCTCTGTGGTACCAGCTGCATGCGCTGCTCTTCATCTCTCTTTCATCTCACTTTTGCTTTTTACCTTCCTTCACATCTCCCCTTTCTCATGGGCATGGCTTTCAACAGTGCTTGCTGATATCGAAAGGGATAATTTCATGGATCATTATTGTGTTATTGCAGTGCTCAGCGTTAACTATTTTTCTACTTGCACTTCAGGCTGGAAGGATGCCCGAAGGGCTCCCTGCCTACAGCCAGCGAGATGCCTGCTGCGAGCCTGCTGCGCACACACCTCGTCCAGTGCTGCCTCTCTGCTCCTGTCCTTCCAGCCCCTTTCTTTGAGAGCTTCCAGCAGTTTTCAGAAATAGTGCCCTTTAACGGAAGTGGGAATTTCTTCTCCCACCAAGCTCCTTTATTCTGAATGCACTTTTTGACTTGCTTTCTCTCAGTGTTGGTGTAAATCTTTTTAGTGCATTCCCGCAGTCAGTCTTGGAAGCCTGCCACCAACAGTTCCCGTGGTTTTTCCCAAGCAGGACCAATCCTACCACACATGTAGTGAAGACTATGATAGCAACTTAATGATATTCTTCTCCCTAATGCTATGGCTTTTGACCTAGGTCAGAAAGTTTAAGGAAGACCTGGTCTTCAGTATGTAAAGGAACAAAAAAGTGCATTATTAGCTGAATCTTATTCCTTTGGAATCTACACCCAGTAATAAACAGGTCTAAATACTAAGCACCGGGATTAGTGATTAGTGTTTGACTTGTGTTTTTTAATAGGCTAGAAGAGTAGTGGTAGTGTGAAACGGGATTGTAACTGGATATGAATATATCAAATTGTTTCAGGCAAATAATTTTTTAAAAAATATTTATTCAGCATAATTAATTTCAAAAATAAACATTCCATACTTTTATTTTACAGTGGAGCTCTATTTTTTTTAGAAATGTTGTTTTAAGGAAGTGTAAAACAAAATTGTTGTTTCATTTTGGGTTGAGAAAGTCATTGCTACAGGATTGGTTTTCTGTCTCTTTGGCTAGTTGGTAAGAGCATAAATAACAAGCAAAGCTCTAAGTACATAGTGCTACAGTTAGACTGATACTTAGAGTTTATTGTTTCTTTGCAAATAGCAGAGAGTGCAACATCATGCATGGATGCCAGTTCAGTTGTTTGTACTTAGCAAACAATTGAAAATAGGTGGAGAGGAGGATGCCCAGGACCCTCCGTACACTGCACGCGCACTGGGTTCGGCATGTAGCTTCTCCTCACAGATGTGCAACATTTCTTGTTTGCACAGAAGTTTTATTAAACTCCTAGAGTGTTCTTTTCCCATAGGTCTCAAGGACTTAACCTATATTTTTGTTATCTTTGTAGAACAGATGGAGACAGCCGAGGTTAATTAAGTGCCTCAGGTTGCACAGTAAATCAGTGGCAAAGTCGAGGATAAAATGCTCGGGTTCTGACTTCTACACCTGTAGTTTGTCATTTAGATCAATATTGGTGAGCAATTTAAAAAAGATGATGTTGCCAACCATATGCTGTAATCTGTTGTAGACATATGTCATCTTACTTATTCATTCTCATTATTGTAGTTCTAATACTTTTGTCATCAAAGCATTTAGCTAAAAGATTTTATGAATGCATTTTTGAGCTATTTTGTGTGGTCTTGCAGCAAATCATGCTGGTAGATGATATCTGTAGTAAATGATTTTTTTGTACAGGTTCAAATTCTTCTTCAGACCCTTCTGTTAATGCTTCCCTTCAGGAAAAGAGAGAAAAAGTGGTTTAGAGAGTCAGTAAGGAATCTCTGTAACATATTATTGATGAATTTGTCTTTGCTGAATATGTGACTAAGATTTTTTATTTTTCTCAGAGAGATTTTGTTGAAAGGAGAGTAATATCCTGTTGAGTGAGGAGGAGTCTGAGTCTTCCAGGGCTGAGAAGCAAAATACCTTTTAATTTGTGTGAATTTCCATTTCTTTAGGTGTTGTGAACTTCAGCTGTGTATTTAATAGGTCCATACTCCAAAAAATTAAAGCAATCATGCTTCTAACAGGCTATTAGCTCTATCACTTTTGTATAAAGTGATGGAAACTGCTTTATATGTTTTCCATTATATAATACATGTCAACTGTCTGAGGATCAGGAGCCTGTGTGATATTCCTCCTTTCTCTGGGTTAATGACTCAGGCACTGACATACCTGTTCCCTCCCTTTGCTCTCTGTCTTCTCTGTGCAGTGGCCCAAATCCATCAGAAGAGTTAAGTCACTTTGCAGGGCTGTTTCTGGACTTCTTAGGCTTGCAGTTCAGGGGGTTAGGGCCCCTCCTCTGTGTTGGAGCCAGCCCAAAGAGCATCATCCAGGGAGGCAGGCAGCAGCAGGCGGAGGTGGAACCCGCGGCTCTGGAGCTCTCGTGCAGTATCTTTAGAGAAAGCAGTTCTTCCTCCTGTTAGTTAAGAGCTTTGGAGCTAAGGGGAAGAATAGATTAGTCAAGTTTGACAAAAAGGCAAACAATCATTATATTGCCAAGTCACCTTGATCTCTTTTGGGCTTAAATTTGAGGACCTTTTAACAAGTGTTTTCTTGTAGACTCAGAATATGATGTAAAGCAGCAGGTAAGGGAGGAAAGGCCGTGAGTCCTCCTAGGCACACACTGTTCTCTGGTGTAACACAGTCCTTCTTTTGCTCTTACTGGTGAGATGAAAGAGCCTTTTGGGTAAAACCAGAGCTGCTACACTCTGCGCATTTTGAGTTCAGCACTGAAAGAGCACCAACTGCTGAGTGCATCTTACCTTTCCTTTGGACTTCTAAGCTAATGTTGCTCTTTGCATTTCTCAAACATGGTGCGTGTTGTTGTCCCCAGTTGATTCTTACCTGCATGGTTTCTGATTTTGATACTGTGATTCTTCTCTGCTTCCAAGTTACAAATAAAGTAGATAGAGTAAGTGAGAATGCAGAGCCTGAGGAAACAATAAATTACACTATTTGTGAAAAAGCTAAGATTAACCGGAATGGTTTAACTCTAGTAAGCATTTGGGAAACTGCTCTTTCTACTCAGCACTTAATCTTCTCAATTAATATGTCTTTCTGTGATTTTACAGACAATTTTTTTCCAACAGCAAAAATTCTTTTTCTTCTGAAAATTTATTCCCTTAATTTCCTTGAAGTTAGTCATAATATACTTTTTATAAGGTTTTATCAGTGCAGTCAATTCAATCATCTCATTTTGACTTTAGGACGACTTAAGTGTTTTGACTTTACAGTTTATGGGGTATGAATGCAGTTAGTATGACTCTCAAAGCTTCCACATATCAGTATCACTGATGGTGATGCTTGGAGGATGCTTCATGGATAGAATAATGTTTCACACACTATTTATTATGTGTCTAAATAGTTAAATAAATTCTGTAAGACTTTTCAAACCAATATTTGCTTTGGACTGTTGAGAGCACAGAAATGCGTATGTGAGGGAGAGAGAACAGGACTTTATGAGAGGTGTGATTAATGGTGTCACTGATTTAGTCAGGTGGTGTGAAGAATGACCTGACTAGAAAAAACAGTGCTATTTAGATATATTATTTTTCCTGCCCAAAGACTAGAAAGGAGGAATGCAACAAAAGACCTTGGACAACTTAATGGACAATGCAGTAATCTGCTGTTTAGCTGTTAGTGAAGTCTGTCACCATCTCTTTAAAATAACAGCCTGATTGTTACTAAAGTATCCAGCTTTGTTTTAATAATATGAATCAGGGTGAGCTGCTTTGACTGCTTCTGAAGGCTTTCATTAGGATTTTAGCATTCAGCCACTGGACAACTCTTTCAGAGTGTGACGGAGTTAATTCACCTTTCTTGCCCTTCAAAGTTGCTGGCTGACTTATTTTCTGTGACATTTGATGCACTGTTTCTCTTCCCCTAGCCTCTGTGGGAATATCAGCTACACGTGAAAGTGACTTGGAACATAAATCATTCATTGTTCTGTTAATGTAATGTTGAGGATCCTAATTATTATTGGTAACTTCCAGGAAAACCCGCCTGCCCAGAGCAGAATTACCTCCAAGTAGAGTACATTGGGGTAATAGAGTTCATTGTGGTTTTCCCAGACTGGAGTTCTGTCCCATCTTTTGAGAGGGGATCTATCATGGCTCATCATCTAGAGCAGATTCTAAGTCTATTTTCCACTTAGTTCACATGGTTCATATTTAGAATATATTCTTTCCAGATTTCATTATGGCTTGGGTCAAGAGATTTCCTACAGCTCAGTTAGAATTTTAATACTTCAGTTTTGTTGTTTATGGTGTAAGGATTAGTTCCGAAAGGACACGAAGTTATACACACTGGCACAAAGGCATTTACTCATGTCCATCCCCAGCTCTACAGTGACAAAGCAGGAATACTTGTTAATTTCAGTGGTACAAGAAGACTGCCACAAAATTTCTTCCCATGAAGTTCAACTGTGCTTACTGGGGTCATGATGTTAGCCAGTCATCCCATCAGAAATAAATTAGCTACTTTCCTTGTGTTAAATGTCATGCTGTTGAAAGCATAGCTGATCCTCAAGTGTAATAAGTTCATAGCCACAGAGTACCATGGCTCTGCTGTAATATTCTACTGATTCTACCAGCATGTCCTCAGGTGAGGAGGGTCCATCATTCAAGCAGCAAGACTAATGTCAACAGTGGGAACTGCTGCCTTTTTTACCTCCTTGCACTTAGGCCTTCTGTGTAGTTGTATTTTGTAACACTTTATTACGTTGTGCTGGTTTGGGGCATTGGTCAGTTAGTGGTTAGCAATGGTTTTCCTTTGCATCACTTGTCTGTCTTGGGTTTTATTTCTCTTTTGTTATTTTTCTTTTTCTTACAATTTATTATAACAATTAATACTCATAATTATTATCATATTTCAGATATTCAACTCTTTATCTCAACCCACAAGTTTTCTCACTTTTACACATTCAATTCTCTTCCCTCCCAATCCTACTAGGAGGGAAGCGAATGAGCAGCTGGGTGGTGCTTAGTTTGTCAGCTGGGGTTAAGCCACGACATACATCCTTATTGCACTAACTTAATTATCCACTCACAGTACCTTTTGAGTACATTGATATTTATTGTTCTGTGTTCTGGATTCATGGTGTGTGTTCTGGATTCTTGGTGAGGTTGGGGTGGGTTTTTTTGTGTTTTTTTTTCTTGCCGTGGTGGATGGCAGCCCTCAATTTTCACAACAGTTCTGCGTTAGGTGTTGAAAGCATTTTTTTTACTTAAAACAAGTTGCATACCTGTAGGATTTTCTGCAGTTTTAGCAAACTGTTAAATGGTAGAGAGAAAGGGTTCCTGTAAATAACTATTTTCCTTGTTGACCTCTGTTTGACAGATGGTCAAGGGAGTACCCAGCTGTTACGCTGCCTCTGTCGTTCATGCACACTGCTGTGCCAGCGCAGCCTGACACTTGACAGTGTTTGGCCGTTCTTAGATTATCAGACAGCACCAGCTCTCCTGTGCAAAGCACAGCAAACCATTCAGATAAGGTAAATCCCACTGAACGCTGGAGTTGCTATTAATTCTGAAGCAGTGTAGAGAGTTTACTTTCCTCGCTGACAGAAGATGTGCTCTAGTGTTGGCTGTAAACCAAACCCCAGTGAGATAGGGAGTGTCTCAGACTACACCTGTCATGTAGTGGGTTTTGACAGCAGGTGAGAGGTGAGCAGCTGACTTTTTGTTTTTAGGAAAGTTACTTGATGTTTTCTTCAGGAGGCTTCAGGAAAGTAACTATCCGTTTCAAAATTTTGAAGTATTTCCCTAATTGTGTCTTGAGGCCAGAAATCCTGTTACCTGAAATGTTGCTTTTGTTGAGTATTAAACTTAGTATCTCTGGGCAGAATCAATGTTTCTAGGATTTGCTGGTTTTGGCTTCAAAGACATGAAGTATTTATTTTCAGGCATCATCCAAAACTTCAGAGGCTCCTCTGCTCCATGCACTTTGCTGTGGTGACTTTCTGGGAGGACTGAAGAACAGCAGGAGGATGGTTTCCCTCCTCAAATGAATGAGAACCTGTGGAATGATCACAGGGTGAGGAGCTAGGAGCTCCTGAACTCAAATGCTTTATCTACTCCTGATTTTCTTGGTGGCCATGAGTAAATCTATATAAATGTCTGTGCATTGGTTTCTTCGTACATAAATCAAAATGACAAGGTTTCTCTACTTCGTAGTTATGCTGTGAATTCTGAATATTTGAGTGGTCCTTGTAGAAAGAGGTTTGTCAGGAACACATAGCAACAGCTTTGCACCTAAAAACTTAAATTTGCCATCTGGCTCTCCTGAACAGGCAATATAATCATACGCAGTATGTTAAGAACCCCAGTCTTTTACTCTTCCTGGGAATCTGAGACTCAGCAAGGTCTAGGGTTTTTGCAGTAGTGAGAAGAACGGCTTAGGTAGTGTTTGGCTGTGCTACAGAATGTACTGGTAGGGGATTTGAATGGGTATAGATCTGAGACTTGCAAAACTGGCGTTGCAGTGGAGTAGAATGTGCTAGCTGTGCCTGTTCGTGCTCACTCAGAAAAGGTAACATTCTCCATCTTCTTAATGTGACTGCATTCATTCAAGGACCTAGTGGTGGACCTGGCATTGCTAAGCTAATAGTCAGAGCTGATGATTTTTAAAGGTCTTTTCCAACCTAAACGATTCTATGAAAAGGTCTGTGTTTGTCAGTTTGAAGATCCCAAGCTTTGCTTCTACTCTGGTGATTTCTGCAAGGCTTTGAATACGCCAAAGGCTTAAGTCTGAACGTGGCATTTTGTACAGGTTTTGGATCTGTGCAAATCCCAGCTGTTGCAGAGAGTTTAGTTATGTGAATGTGTTAGAGAATAAATAATGGATTTAGATTAATATTAACAAGTGAAACGGAAGATTTAATTGCTTACATATCCTAACCTGCTTTCAGATTCTGATTTTTGCAAATCTATTTAGTACTGAGTCAAAAATTAAATATTGCAAATAATGTATAAATCAAGGGAGTTTGCAAACAAATCCTAAATGCTCTTTTAAGTAAACATTATTTTATGCGGCTTCACTGTCACACTTGAACAGCGAGATCATCAGTTCAAATTAACAGCGCTTCCTATGTACAGGGTTTCACGTCCCAGCAAAACTAGGGTTTGATCTATTGCTTCATGTAACACAAAGGATTACTGCTGGCTTTCAGCTGGGCCTCAGACTTTGCTATTCTAGGTTAGCTGTGTTGCTTGGTATACTACCACTGTTTAGAGAATGTAGAAGCCGTAGATATCACAGGGGAACTAGTGGAGCCTTCAGAAATGTACGGCACAAGGGCGTGAGCTAACAGATAACAAGCAATTCACCACTCTCTGGTCTTCTAGACATCACCAGACTGTGCCTGGAAGCATATGGAAATACAGTGAGACCTGCAGCCTACTCAGGGCTTTTTTCTTCATTTATTGTGCGGAGAACCTGTATCCGTTTCTCCTCTCCATGCTGTCTGGTAATTCTCATGTACATCATGGTCAAAGCCATCACATACGTTAGAGCTTCCTAACAAGCAGGACAGTGGTAAAAAGCCTTCGGTGTGGCCTGACACAGGCTACTGTGTTATAGCTTGGAGGAATACACAGTCAAGGTCTTCAGCAATTGGAGCCTAACCTGTGCACTAAAGCCTTTCATGAGCCTGGTTAAACCGGTATCCACATGGCCACTGGTAAACTGTTCAGGAATTGGTGATTTGGAGAATACAGTTTTAGAGAGTATATTGACCTTGGGCGTTGTACTTATGAGATATGGGGTGGACAGACATGAATTTGGACTGACCAGTGAATCCCCAGAGAGATTTTAATGTGTGGTGATCTGCAAATTTGAATGTCAGAGCAGTCACAGGAGGAAGGAAAAAAAACAACAAAACAACCCATAACAACATATGAAACAGAGGTAGGTGACATTATTCCAAGAACAGGCAGGCTACAATTATGGGTCAGGTCCAGAATCCCATCTGTGATGAGGGTCAGCAGCAGACAACTGGAAGAAACAAGTAGATGACATAGTTGCATGCAGAGATGGGTTGATAGCACCTTATAATAAAACCAGTGGCACAAGTAAGAGTAATATCTCTGAATTTTCTCTTCTCTGTTTTGATGAGTCTGCACTGGTTGCTGTAAATTATCATTTAGATTTCTAATCTACTCTTTGCCTTCTCCTTTGTACTGAGTAGACCAGTGAGATTTCATTTAAGTGGTTGAAAAAGTGAAAATGAGCCCTATTAATATGCTTTGTACTGAGTGAACAATCAACCCCCTGCACCTCCCTTCCCAAAGATGTCAAATGTGTATTCAGTGCTTCACACATTTATGGCTGTGGGGAAAAGGGCTCAGTCATAACAATCATGTTTGACTCCTGCCCTCAGATGCTGACTGTTAGATGGGAATCACTTGCTGATACAGAAAACATGTGTCCAACCTGATTGTAACATGTTCCCTTCCCATGGATCAGGAGTGACTAGGCAGGGGAATTACTATCCTGGAGAGGGTTGTTAAGTGCTTGGCTCTGTCCTCCAGAACTGCAATCAATATCAGGCCTCTGTGCTTAGACTGGTTGAACACTGACACGAGAATATGCAGTCCTTGGTTGTAGTTAAATGTATTCAGAACAGAATCACAGAACCCAGTAATTTGGAAAGGGCTTCTATGGGCTGTGTAGACCACTGGTTCAGAGAAGGTCCGACTAGAGCAGGCGGCTCAGGACTGTGCATAATTAAGATTTTAGTATTTCTAATGATGGGGTTTTCACAGTCTCTGTAGGCTTTTCGTAGTGTTTGACCATCCTCAGGATGAAACATTTTTTCATAAAGAATGGGAATTTCTTGTATTCTAGCTATGTCTGTTGTCTCTCATCCTCCTTCTGCAGACCTTTGAGAAGAGTTTGGCCCTGTCTTCCCTGTGCTCTCCCATTAAGTCATTGCAGAGAACAATAAAGTTTCCCTTGAGTTGCCTCTTCTTGAGGCAGAACAAACACAGTTCTCTCAGCCTTTCTATACACATCACATACTCCAGTACTGTGAGTGTTGTGGTAGCTCTTTGCCTGACTCACTCCGGTAAATTGAAGCCATTCTTGTACTGGGGAGCTCAATATTGGATAGAGTACTCCTGACATGATCTCACAAGTGTCCATTGCCGGGAAGAACTGCATCTCTTGGCCTCCTGGCTGCATTCTTGCAGGTACAGCCCAGGATGCAGCTGGCCTTTGCTGAAAGGGCAGACACTGCTGCCTTGTGCTTGACTTGTCCTCTGGGGCCCTCAAGTCTTCTTCTGCAGAGCTGCTTTTGAGCTAGTTGTCTTCCAACCTGTACTATTGCATGGAGTAATTTGTCTTACTGTTTGCTCGCAGGGGTGTCTAGACACATGCTTACATAAATACAAACATACATTACTGCTGTCTTCAAAGTGCCCAGATTTTTAATGAGTTCATTCTATGATACCCTCAATCAAGACTCCAAAAGTCTCTGCTTAAAGCAGACCTGTCACTTGAGGATAATATATGTTCATGTTACAACACTGTGCTGCTTTGTCATCACTGTTTCATGCTGTGAGGGTACAGATTTTACAGTGTAGATATTTTTCAAGAACGAGTGTGACAACAAGTATTTTCCCTTCAGTCCTGTCCTAATAAATTCTGGCTAATCTGTATTAGGATTACTAAATGAGACAAAATGAAGCAGAAAAATGCTGTTAATGTCAATGGCAATAGTACCAGCACTTGCCTTATACAGCAGATTGTAAGCAATGATAGCTTGACTGCTTGCACTATCTAGTTATTCATGCTCAGACTTGCTTGCACAGCTGAGAGTCAGAAAGATGTTGAAAAACAGAGTAGGTTGAATCCATATAAACTCCATTTTAAGTAGCATTTACCTGCAGATAGTACTGGTAGGAATGGGCTACAGACAGCCTTCCTGCAAGCTTTACCATCACCGTCCTGTGTTTCTTTGCCTGGGCAGAATGGGTGCAGAGCCAGCTTGGGTCCCATGAACACATTATGGCAACAGAGCTGGTTCTGAGTGACTGTGGAAGCCCAGGTACTGGGAAGCAGACTTCCAGTTTGCATAACTTTTTTTAGGGTATTAAAATACTGTCTCCAGTTGCTAAGAATTAGTTCAATGACTTTCCCTCCTGTATGCAAGAGATTTTGTTTTTCTTAATGAGAAAATATTTCATGTCATGTGCTATGCATAATTCTCCCATGCTTATTTTTGCTGTATGAAAAAAGAAGATATGCTTGTCTAGTACAGATTTTCTGGATAAGGTGATCAAGCAGACAAATTTCAGACATGTTTACCAGCAACATCATTATTTATGGCTGTGGACAAAATGTTTTATGTGGATTTCCCTCATGCTCCCAGAGAAGAAAGCTGTAGGATGGTTCATGTGGCTCTGTTGTCTGCTTGGTCTCTCATTCTGTTGAAAGGAATGGGCCACTCTGTCAGGATTATATTCTGATGCTTGTCTTAAGCTTTGTGGCAGACGGGTTAAGATAAGTTCAAATGGCATTAACAATGGATCTAAATGCTAATCTTTGGGAAATATTGGTTTCTTTTGGAACATGTATATGACGGTCATGTTGTGATTAGTAGAGCTCTACATTGTTCTCTGAAAAAGGATGTGAAGTGTCATGTAGCAGTGTCTTTAAATGTACTTCTCCTAGACTCCACTGCATACTTTTGAATGGTCCCTATGGTGACAGTGCTGCAGTGAAACTGAAAATACAGCACTGAAATTCTTCAGTATTGAGAATCCTACCATTACTTCTCTTAACAGCCACAGTAGAAGAGGAGCTATACAGTGCTATGAGATTGCTTAGAAATTTCACGACAACCTCAAATCTCTTCTTCGCTGACTGCTGAATACTTCTTTTGTTTTCCTATTTTTCCAGCACGAGATGAGAACATGGCCACTTTCCGTGGTTCTGAATACCTTTGCTATGACCTGTCGCAAAATCCCATCCAGAGCAGCAGTGATGAGATCACTCTCTCCTTCAAGACCTGGCAACGCAACGGGCTCATCCTGCATACCGGCAAGTCAGCTGATTATGTCAACCTGGCCCTGAAAGATGGTGCGGTCTCGTTGGTCATTAACCTGGGGTCTGGGGCCTTCGAGGCCATTGTGGAGCCGGTCAATGGCAAGTTCAATGACAACGCGTGGCACGACGTTAAGGTGACACGCAACCTGCGGCAGGTAATGGTGAAGGGGAGAAAATGCTGGGGAAAATTCTGTTCTGTTTTATTGTGCTGGGCAGGTGGGAGAGACTAACAGAGAAATAGGGATGCTCAGTGCAATCGCTAGAGTTTTTCCACCTTTTCTGGATCTTGGTATCTAAAGGACAGTGAAAAAACATGAGTTGATGGGAATTTATCCCTGTTGCACTATCTTCATTTCCACTTTATTAATTTTCTGTTTTTTCCAGTTTGATTTAATTATAAAAGCTTGTGGCATAACTTTACTTTCATCTTCCTTTCCTTTTCTCTTTTTCTGTTCTCCCTTTTTAATTTTGTTATTTCCTTAATTATGATTCAATCTTATCGGTAATATTCTTGCTGCATTTAATTACTGTGGGAACAGAGTCTTTTTCCAACAGCCAACTCTATACCTCTCTCCTTTTTCTTTCAGTTTTGTTAATTGATTTAACCATTGCAATGATGTCTAATTCCTCTAATTCTGGAAGTCTTTGTTTTTTCCTTTACTTTTTCTTTTCTTTTGTGTGTGCATCTGAGTGTGCAGGTATTCAGGCTGGTGGGTATGTGTGCAGTTATTTTAACTTTATAGCTGTGGAATTAATTGTCTAGAGTCTTTCTGAGTCTTCTTGATTCTCTGTTCTTCTTTTCTTCTTTTTGATTTTCCCTCCTTCTATCTATAATGAAATTCTACTTTATTTCTTGTGTCTCTACCTGTGAGACTCTTCTGTTGACTGTGAGGACTGGAAAAGTGGAAGGATCAAAAAGGCCAAGCAAACCCAGATCAATCCAACACCCTACAATTCCACTTTGGAAAAGTTTTTTTCTGATTTTATCACTGTAATTTTGCTCATCTGCATGCTGCTTTTCTAAGCAGACAACTCTATCAGGTGATGTATTTGATAGTAAGGTAGTCTTAAAATCCTGAAGCTTTCCTCATGAAATATAAATTCAGATATAAATAGATAAGATAAAATTAAATAAACTTGCTCTGAAAGCTGGTGAATATACGAAGTCACTAAGGCCCATCTGCTGCATGATAAATGAGGTTTACACTGTGAATAGGAGCTATTTGGTATCTTGCTGATTGGTAGAAGCAGCAGAAATAGCTCATGAACTAAGATTTGAAAATCGATTTATGAAAACAGTATTATGTATTTATTTGATCATTAATGTGAATATTAACATGACCCTTAATAGTTTTACTCAGATTTATACAATGGCATTTACTAAGAAAACTTTTGTGGTAACATTTTACAGTAGCAAAATAAAATGTATCTGTGAGTAAAGGATAATCAGTACCAGGGATCAGAAACAGTCTCTGCGAGCAGATGTCAGTGGCTAATATAACTGTTAGAGTAATTCAGTATCTTTCTTTTAAATATTTGGATTTGGGGCTGAAAATATTTGTCTTTCCATATGAATGCCTGTATTTTTACATGCTCAGGATGTCTGAATCTCTGACAAAAAATGGCTCATCAAACTTCTAGGAGACTGCAGGGTTCTGACTTATGGCAACATGAGGTTTTTTTCAATAGTTCATATGCAGATGCAAATTTAATTTCTTATAGAGTGGATGGGTCTTAATGATCCTATTTCATTCAGTTTTTCTCTTCTGTCTGGTAGGGAGAGATGCACCAACTGGTTCGGGTTGTCAGTCTGGAAGGGTCAGAATATGTGCCTTTGTCTGATCTATTTTTTATTTTTAGATAGTTTCAGAATGGCTGTTCTGTAAATATCTCAGTATAGCTTACTTCTTATTTTAGTTAATCATACTTTTTATTTTTGTTGGAAGTTGGTTTTCAATGGGAAAATGGGCCTGAAGCAAAGCACATCCTTGCTTCATGCCAGGATTGGTTTGGATCTTGAAGAAGCATCAAGTGAGGAAGGCTCATGGACAAAACAGTGCATGGGAAGCTCTTAATTTCTTTTCCTAATCTTTCAGCTAATGATTTTTTTATTTCTTGTTCTGTGGTTAAATGGAAATATGCCTGTGCCTCCTTCGTGTTTGCCAAGACCAGGGCAGTGCTTTGGCAATTATTAGAAAGCAGATGAGTCCCTTGCCAGTTAAGCAGCACCACAAATTTTTAATCCTCTTGATCTATTCACTATGTTTTCACGTGATCCTGAATTCTTCAAGGATCCAACTTGACTGGGCAAGCAGAGGATGTTTTAATAAGATGCCTATGCTCTTTCCAAAGATAGGCCAGTCTTAAATTAAAAATAAGTAGCAGAGGTGATCTGGGGTCCATATCTTTAGGTAGGCATGAGTGAATATAGTTTGATCAATAGGGCTGGAGGTTTTTTGAGTCATCTTTTTGCTGGATACTTCCATTTTAATTTCTGATCAAGTTCAGTCTTAAATAAGACATTGGCCCAGAACCTAGAACTGTCCAGAGGTTCGAGATGGTGAGGCCTTGAGGAATAGTGATCCGGCTAGTCCTGAAAGTTGTCATCCAAAAATTGCTGGGAAGTTTAACCGCAGTTTTTAATAAGGAGATACCTTGAATGTGGCAGCCTTCCTGTCAGGTCCTTGGAATTCTTACTTTTTATTGATATTACCAGGAATGAAGAAGTCTTAAAACCCTCCAGTCTTCAGGATAATGAGTTTGGAAAAGATTGAAATGACTGATAAAAAATTAATACCTCCTATGGACATTTTTCAGAACACAACTAAGACTGATCACACTAGATCTTGTATTTTTAAATGCTTCATTTAACCACAACAACCAAAAAAAGATAAAGACATCATTCTAAATAAAGTACAATTTTGTTTTTCTCCATTTCTACAGCAGCTTTCAGCAGCTTCTTCTGTTTTTTTTTGTGCGTACCTGACAGAGTTTCTCTATCTGTAAAATACTTAAATATTTTTCAGACAGACTATGAACCTGTCAAGTCCTTTGATACCTTCATACAGAGCATGTAATAAAGGGCAAAGATTATTTATCATTTATAAAACTGTGCATTTTGTCTTTTATTGCATCCAGTATAATTTTATATATTCTAAATAATTGTATATGTAAGAAATTATCTACTCTGCATCTTTCCTAGCAAATTCACCTGTGAAGCTGCAGCAGAATATATGTCGTTTGGAAGCATTATTTCCATCTATGCTCATCAAAGAAAAAACCTCAATGAAAAACATTGCCTCAACATTTTGAAGCTTTATAAGGAAATCGGTAGCCTGATTTTAATTGGTTGTAGACATTGCACTGGAGAAAAATATATTTTTCTTTAAAACAAACTTTAAAAATAATTGAAAATTCCAAGAATATGATCCAAAGCTAAATCCAATTCAGGTAAATGTGAGATCAGCAGCTTCAGGATGCCAATCTAGTCCTTTCCTCTGTTCTTTTTTGGGATTGGGAAAAGGGGAAGGAGGATTTGTTTAATTTTTTTGGCTGTTTCTGGAATTAGAGCAAAACTTTAAATAGCTGAACCTTTGCCCAATACATTTTTTCGAATTGTTAAATGTTTTGTAGCTAAGCTAGGAGAGCACCAAGTGCTGCTTCTTTTTTTAGATCAAATGACTATCACAGCAGTTAATCTCCTTCGAGACAAATGAAGTGAACCCATGGATTCCCTTGAGTGATGATTGTTAACGTCAAAGCAAATCTCCTTGTTTGTTCATCTTATTACTTCAGTTAAAACTTAAGCCCTCTTCTGCTTTGTGAGAAACCTTTACTAGAAATAGGATCATGGCTGTATTTTACCACAGCTTTCAGAGCATGTTTAGGGCAATGTGGTCTGACGAGAAGAGGAGGAGGAGAGGAGACCGAAGGTCAGACTTCCCATGTCTGTCTTCAGGTCTGCTGCTGACACTCTCTTATTTGTATCATGCTCTTCTGCCCTGTCCCATAGTCCAACTTCCTTGTTTGTAAAAACGGATTTGCTAACACAGTGCGTCAGTTCAAGTGAGACTTCCTTGATGAAGAGTTCAGGAGTTTGTGCTTGTTATACCCAAGTACAGAATATTATTATTTCATTCCCATAGACAAATAAAGAGTTTAGGACATTTTGTTCAATGCTACAAAGTTTTCACAAACTTCCTTCCTTAGTCAATGCCTAAGTCTGAAATTTGCAAGCAGGTAGTTTTTACATGAGCCAGCAGAGATTTGGCTTGTGTGGTTTAGTATAGTTCTTGCCAATTTGACTCATGCTGGAACAAGGACTGGGAGCTGTCCTGGGCCACACTTGCCTATTAACACTGAAGCCAGTCACCATGCAGAGTCTGCTATAAAGATCTTTAGTTCCCCGACTGCTGAAAAGCAAACACAAAACAATGTGTAGGTTCGAACAGTTGGTATCTGCATGCCTTGGGAGGGATTAACAAAGCATCTGCAAAGTTCCGCTAAACCCAACTAAGTGGACTGATTGGCGAGTCCTCCTAGCTCCTCTGAAATTTAGATGCAGTGTAACAGGAGAGACACTAAATCTTGTCCATCTTCTTTCTTCAACCTTGACACAAGTGACACAATTCTTCATGCACAATTCCTCAACACGTTTCTTCCTACACTAGGAGAGGTTCAGTTCTTATACTCTCGTATGACAGAAGTGAGCTACAGGCAAACAGCCCAGCACAGACGTTTTTGTGTGCTTTTCCTGAAAGTCACAAACTCATCTGCTGTAGAGAAACCTGGAGATTGGGAAACTTGGAAGGAAGACTCAGAGTCTTGGACTCATCTTCATCTATGTCCTCCAGCTGAAGGAAGTACTGGCCTGCTTGTCATACTCTGCAACACTTGAGGGTAGTGAGGCTTGGAAGAGGAGCAGGGATGTAAGGGGGG
>NW_009716389.1:261771-269801 GCF_000703405.1 Apaloderma vittatum
AGAGTCATGATTGGGTTTGTGCTGAAGTGGCAAACTGTACTGTGTGTGTACATCTCCCAGGGTAAGGTTCTTGTTTGAGGAAACCACCTTGATGGGCATTTGAAGAGTAAGTATTGTACTGTTTTAACTTTGCTTTGGTCCTGGATAAATGTCTATGAGGGTCAAAGTTAATAACTAATACAAGGGTGGGAAAGACTAGGCAACACCCTTCCTCTTTACAGTCTAGATGGCATGGTTCCCCATAGACCCCTGGTCATATTGTCCTCTTTCTCACTTTGTGTGTCTCAGGTGCCCCACGCCTTTTTTTGAAAGACTAACACTAGACCATTCATGCAATGTGTCATTTTTACTAACCAACTAATGTACTAACACCCTAACGACTCATCTTTGCTTTTAGTTATTTTAATTAACAATCGTTCTGTTCACGATTTTTTAATTTCCTTTCTTCCCCCTTTTCCGCAAAGCACTCAGGCATTGGACACGCTATGGTAAACAAACTACATTGTCTGGTAGATATCATTCTTATTGTCTCTTTTTTTGGGTTTGCCGTGTGTTACCTGCCTTTTCCTACCCCTACCCCCTCTTTTACCCCCCTCCTTTATACTTACTTCTTCCTTTAATTTTATTTTAGTTTCATTGAAGACACTTTTTTCCCCATCCTTTTTGTTTTTCTTTTTTTTCCTCCTTTTTTTAATGGAAAAATGAGCAACAAAAGCAACTAACACAACTCTTCTGGAAATGGGATTTGGACGTTTCTTTCGTTGGTTTCTTCACCTCCCCCTTTCGTTCTTCTTTTCCATTCCAGTGATAAGTTGTTGGGGTTTTTTGTCCCTTGCTTTTGAGTTTAGCTTTCTCTCTTCTGTTTTGGTTTTTCTTTTGATTTTTTTCTCCCCTTTTGTTTTTTGTTTTTTTTTTTTACTCTGAAGGTTTCTAGATCAGAACCGTTGCAGGGCCTCTAGTCCGTGGTGGTGAAGGCTCTCTTTTTCTCTCATCCTTTTGTTGTGGCAACGGCTGTTACAGGCAAACTGGCCGGAGTTGTCCTCTTTCTCCTGATTTTCCCCCACTTCCCTCCCTCCTCTTTCTCTCCTCCTCTTCCTCCTCCCTCTTGCTCTCTCTCTCACTTTCTCTCTCTCTCTGTGACCTCTACCTGCCGTGGCCGACAGGAGCTCAGCCGGTTGTTTGTTTCAGTACACACTCTGCATGGCATGTCCACGTCTGGTGACTCGCCCATCTCCTCCTGGCCTCAATCTATTTCCCTTCATCTTCCCTTTAAACCACTAACAACTTCTAAGCAGAACACATCAAATTCACTTGCTCCTCTCTCTCCCTCTCCTTTCGTCCCCCTTCACCCTCCATGTGTTTGGGGTTAGAAGTTTTGGGGACATTTCTGTTTGTTTGTGAGATTGTTTTTTAATTATTTTGGGGTTTGTTTGGTATTTTTATTTTTGATTGCATGCAAATGTGAAATAGTTTTCTCTCTCTCTCTCTTTCTCCCTCTCTCTTTTTGCTTTTTTCCTGTCATCTTTCTGGGCTCCAGATATATTGGCATGACATGTCAGTGCAGTGTTTGCACGCTTTGTCTCTTCTTTCTTTCTCATCTCTGCTTCTCTTGTACTTGTTGCTGTGTGGTTGATTTATTCTGATTTATTTTATTTTGATTATTTCCTATTTATATTTTGGTTATGGGTTAGTTTGTAATTATTTCTTTTCTTTTTAATTTTTTTTTGGGTGGTGGGTGTGTGTCTCTCTAGGTACATGGCATGCACATCCATAATGTATTGAAAGTGAGATCCCTCCCCTCCCTTCCCGAATGCATGATCGTCAGTGTGCCGTGAGCAAAAGAAACATTAAAAAATAAAAAATACCAACCTCGTCTTCATTAGTGATTTGTTTTTGTTTTTTTTTTACTAACAACCATAACTAACTGTAATCATTAAAATAAATACTAATTAATCATAAAATCAGCTAACATGAGAAATCTTTTTCAAGGGCAGTTCCATTTTCTGGCCTGAATAGATGGAAAGCATCTGGATGGGTAGACTGCTGGGTCAGCCTGACACTGCTGATACACCAGAAAGGCGAGAAGCAGATGCTGGAGCGTTTCCATTGTGTGTGAAGCAGACCAGAAAATGGAGCTTGGCTGAATTAAAAAAAAATACGTACCAAATCTCAACAAAATCCTTAATAAAACTGACATAAAAATATAGGGGAGGTCACTTGTTCTGTTCAGGATTGTAAGGTCAATGCTGGGATTTTCTTTGTCTGTTGTGTCCCTCCAACAGGTGACAATCTCTGTGGATGGCATCCTTACCACCACGGGCTACACGCAGGAGGATTACACCATGCTGGGCTCAGATGACTTCTTTTACGTGGGAGGGAGCCCCAGTACTGCTGATTTACCTGGCTCTCCAGTAAGCAACAACTTCATGGGCTGCCTCAAAGAGGTAACTATTTCAAGTTTTCTGTGCTTCTGGATTCTCAAACTCATCGCTCCTTCCTGCCTTTCATTACACACTCCATGTCTTTCTCTGATGCTGAATTTTACTCTGATACTGCAACAGCTGTGTGAGGATAAACATGTCATTCAGCTGGACAGAAGGCATCAGCCGCAAAACTTGTGAGCTTATGCTCAGAATCGGACATCTAGTGCTTGGATTACAGAAAATACTACCCATGGTAGCAAGTGAAATGTCGTCTGTAAGCTGTTAACCATTCATAAGAAAGCATTGCAATCTTCTAGGCACTGAGACAATAACCATTAAAAAAAGAGATAAATGGCCTTTGATTACTAAGCAGCATTTCTGGGTTAAAAATGATAACCAGAATTTTACTGAGGTTTTTTTTTAAGGTCCTGGTTTTCATCTAGGAATATAGTTAGTTGTCGATTTTCCAAAAAGATAAGAGTTTCAGTGAACTGAAAAAATGAAAGTTGAAGATAGCATGAAATATAAGTGTAAATTATGTAAGGAGAATGCATCATGAAGGTATAATAGAGATGTGGCAATAATGTGGTTCATGCACTTGAAGTGTACTGTATTGGTATATTCATGCAGCAGAGCTGCTGCATTGGTCAGGAATTAGGTAGCTGCCTTCTAAAACATGCTGGCTGGCTGCCCTTGTCATGTAGTTAATCCACAATTTTGAAAAAATCCACATATGAGTAATAAAGATTTGACTGCCTGGCTAGCAGAATAGTGTTCCTTGGGGAGAAGGGGATGAAGTAAAAAAATAAAAAACCCTCATGAAGTCTCAGCCCAAATCCAAAACTTGATGCAGTTGTTGTTTGGGTGTTAAACCCTGCACACATCTTTTTTCTTCTTTCCAATCTGTTTTAATAGAATCTGTGAAGATCACTGGGATTTATGGTGATACAGATATTGACATCTCCAAAATGTGTTAACGTGAGCTCGATGTTGTTCTGGGGCTGTAAGTGCCTGACGAGTTACCGTCACACAGAGGCTCGACCGTAGTGTCAGGGGTTGTATGTTTGTTATGTGCAAGTCTTTTGATGGTGAGCAATGGCTGTAGCAGGAGCTGCTCTTTGGCCTGACCTCTGGATTAGTTAAGGGGATGCACGTATGCTGGAAAAGAGCATATTTGCATAGGAAGTGAAACTGCCCTGAATACAAACTGTCATACAGAGATCATACCCTTCTGTTTTCATCTGTAGAGCCTTTCATAGGCACTGAGCATCCCAGTTTGATTGAAACCAAGAGGTGATACAGCTTCTTAGTGCCTCTTTAAATCAGGATCTTAATTTTATTTATAGATGCTATGAACAATAACATTTAACAGAGGCCATTTTTATGTGTGCTTTAAGTCAAGCCAATGGAGCAGAGAAAGTGGTGACACGAAAATCTTCAGCAACTTTATTATTTATATAATCATTTGTATTCTGTGAGCTTGCACAATGTGCTGAGAGCCACTTACATAGTTGTCCCAGGCTCATAATGCTCTGCGAAAAGAAAAACCCAAGTGACCATTTAAGAATGAGAAGAAGGGGGAAGAAAACATGATCAGAATGTGCTTTGTAATCTTCACTTGACTAGGCAGTGACAGGACATGTGTGTGAGCAGCTGTCTCAACTTAAAGCCAGGCTAGTGCTGGCTGGATTTGAGCTGTAGTCTGCTTGATAGCAACCTGCTCATAGTGGTGGTCCAGTAATGCTTTCAGCCTCTGTGAAAATGTGCCCAAAACATACCTTGCCTGGCCTCTGGAAATGAATCCTGTACACACTAGTCACTGAACAGAAGTGTAGTGCAGGGTTGTCAGGTGGGGCACCTGGAAATGAGATATATGGAGAAATGTAATATTTCAAAAGGAAAGCCACATCACTAATTAGTGCTTTGCATTTCTGTTCTGTTGTTCCCTCAGACCCCTTAGGTCACAAAATGAGCTATTGCAGGTATCACTAGGAAGAGCAAGGAACCTGACTGTGCTTTTCCTCAGTTCTTATTTTGGCAAGTGGAGGTGATGGGGAACTGTGATTAACGGAGGAAGAGCAGCCATAGATGATTGTCAGAATCCTGACAAAATCCAGGAGTGCTGCTGTAACATCACTGCGTGCGCAGAGCAGGATCTGACCAGAATAGATAGCCTGTATAGGCTAGGAAGGGTTCTCATTGTATATGTAGTGAGTAGGCAGTGTAAGCAGGCAGTGCTTACGTTAAGGGGAGCTTTGGGCGAGTTGAGCAGAAAATAGTTTGCCTTGTGAAATTATTCCAAGGTTGGTTTTCTCTTCTTTCCTTTGCTAACGGTGCAAACGCTGATCACAAAGGTAGCAGATTCAACCTGAGATCTACCTAGAATTAGGAGATGGTTCTTTTAAGTGTTTTCTTTATGTCTACTTCTGAAATGCTGGGGTGCTTCTGTGCAATGCAGTGCAGCATGGTACCAAAGAAACCTGAGCTGGCTCGAGAAAGCTAGAATGAATACCTGTGGGGATCAGACTGACTCCCTGGGCCAGCCAGCTTTGATCTTTGAAGAACTAGAATTAGTCCAGCGCTTGTGTGCCTATGATGCTTCAGTTCCAGCACTGGCTGCAAGGGGCTTTACTTGGCTCTGCGTAGCATGGCAGTGTATTTCATAAATCCGTCCCTATAGGTTATATTTTGTTTGGGTTTTTTTCTCTGACCAAGAAGGATGCTTGGGCTGTAATCAACTAGTACTGCAGGAGCTTGAGCTTTTAAGAAAAATATTCTAAGCTAAGAAAGTCAGACAAAAGAGTAGAATAGACTGTAATAGCAAATATTGTTCATTTTAATTTATACTTTCTGGTAGAGCAATGCTCTTTTTTTCCTTCCAAAGTCCCAGCTGTGTAATCACCTGTTCCCAGAGACATAGCACATCCCGAGTGGATTGCTCTGCTGTTTATAATGGTGAAGAACATCCTGCCGAACCTTGTATGATCTCTTGAAGGTGTTAAAGCAGCTTGTTCTATTCCTACTCCTCTGCATTTGATGAAGGCTTCCCCTACAGATG
The DNA here is from genome assembly GCF_000703405.1 of Apaloderma vittatum. Taxonomy (NCBI): domain Eukaryota; kingdom Metazoa; phylum Chordata; class Aves; order Trogoniformes; family Trogonidae; genus Apaloderma; species Apaloderma vittatum. The sequence goes on from NW_009716389.1 coordinate 267,253, forward strand.
CCTTGTCTCACTTTCCTAGGAAGGCAGAGATTGGTGCAGTCTTTGGAGTGAAATTTTCAGCTTTCTCCCTGTAATCTCTCTTGCTTCATCTGGACAGTATGGCATCCAAATTGCTCACATGGGAGGTAAGAGGGCTCCTTGAGTGGAGCAGTGCCTTCCCACTTCCTCTAAGATGATGTGCAGGTGCTGAAGTGCAGTAGGGCAGAGTGCCTAATGACTCTCTCTGCCCCGCTGCAGCTGGGAAGGATTTCTCTACTCAGCTGGGACTGAGAGGAGGAGAAGGGGCAACTCTGGCAGAGTAGGCACTTCATGTGGTCAGAGTCTAAGCCTTGGCTAGGAGGGATTCAAGTGCATAAGAGTGTGTTTCTGGCAAGGAGATAAGGGTCATGGGGCTCCTCTGCTGCAGTATCTAAATAAGCTGTGTTGAAGGTAACCATGTTTTCTTTGATTTATCTGAGCTAATGATTCTTCCTTTCACCACAGAATAGATCCTTCTGCCTCTTCTTTTTCTTGTGGCTACAGGTTCTGATTGAAGAGATTCCACCAAGTTGCCTAGACCTAAATCATAAATCTAAGTGCTGAACATGTAGTTCAGGTTGAGTTTTTTTCTCCATTTTCATCAGAACTAAAGATATTCCAATGTCTGGTAGTACTGTTTGGTTTTCATTTCTCCGTACCCATACTGGCAGTGCTGCAACATACCTGATGCTATAATGATGGAGCAAGATTGGGAAATACTTGTTCCACACAAGTCTTCAAAGGCAGAATATGTAAGTAGGGCAGTACACAGACGTCAGACAAATCTAAGGCTTTCTGGACCTTCAGTCTTAAAATAAATTGTTCTAGAGGAGCTCTGGGGAGAAGCTGATGTATTTCCTATTGTGGAGTAAACCAGATGTAGAGATGGGATAGGAGGAGGTACAGAAGCACATCTGAGGCAACTAAGCAGAAATGTTTTTTTAATGAGTATCAGGGTAGAAGTGACAGTACTTTAGGAGTCAGTGAATGCATAAACAGGCAGAAGCACTGCCTGAAGGTGGAAAAGGAAAAGGATTCGCTAATAGTTGTTAGAGACACCAGCATGGCTAGGAGGTAGGATAAGAAAGGTAAAGACAAACAGCTATGTTTCCCATGTACTGGAGAGTCTCAAGGAGGAGATTCCAGTAACCAAGGATAGCGTTAGAGAGTGGCTGGGTGAGAAATGTAGCTGTGTAGGCAAAGAGGGGAGACTGGATTTCAATCCCTGATCACTGGGGAAGGGAGAGAATCAGAACGTTTCCTAGACTTTATTAGGGAGCCAGTCATTTAGATTTGATGTACTTGGAGCTGCACTTAGATGGTACAGATGGAGGTGCTTTAGAAGAGCCTAAGGTGGTCCCTAGGGAATGGATGTGCATGATGGAATTTATGAAATCTTTACATTTTTCTGTAGTTGCTTTATTAAAATCTCCATTCTAAAAAATGTTGATTGGTACTAACAGCTTGATGGAAGTGGTGAGGTTTGCATATGGGTAGAATAAGGCAGAAATTATTGCACGGGTCAGGCACCATCTGGCCATGATGGGAGAAAGCTGTGAAAGCTTAGATCGTTTTTGTCTGCAATTACCTGCTAGCAGCCAGATTTCCAAATGGTTCATGAGCGTGCCCAGTTGCTATATGCACATCTTGCATGCTATCTGCAAGCCAGGCCTTTTTCAGGCCTATTTGCATGTGCAATGATGATGTGATTTCTGTTTGGGGATGAGGTTTTTTCTGATTTGAATGTCACGCTAGGGAGGAGTCTGAAGGTTCAAATAGAAGAAGGACTGAAAAACACAGAGGCAGAGAAAAAAACAGTCTGAATGTGAAGTGAGCAGATGGAAGAACTTGTATTTGTAAGAGCCCCTCCCTAACAGGAAGACCAGATAGCCCCAAAACTTTCGGGCAGTGATTCAAGAGAGTCACAGAAATGCCTAAGAGGAGACTCAGGAAATCATCAGTGTGGAGAATTTCACTCGTGTGCTGTGGAAAAAGTTACTGTATGAATGGCACTAATTGCCCACACATGTTGGTTTGACACTGCTGCTCCAGCTGCTTTGTTGTGTTTGGACCAGTCTTTTTCCTATCTGTATTACTTAGTGAATTTAATATTTGAAAAAGGAAGGAAAGGGCTAGTGGTACTGCGCAGAAGCAGACAAAGCACAGACAAATGCTGAAAAAGATTCTTCTCGTCAAAATATCTTTGGTTCTTAGTCTTTTTCTTGCATTACTATTCTCTGCCCAGATAGCCCTGGTGATGGTGGCCCTGATTGCTAAATTTCCAGATCCAGAAGTCTGTAAAGTTGTTCGTTGCCTCTCACTCTTCAATTTCCAATTGCATTACTGCTGCTGTAGTGGATCGGCCTCCTGCTGCAGCTCTAGGCTGTGCATATTGAGTCAAGAACGACTGTGCATTTTCTCTGTGCATCTACAGAACATCCAGCACAAGGCCTTCATTGTGGTTTTGAGTGCTATTTTTGTAGAAATATAATAGCACAGTGGCTTGGGCAACACACCAGGGGAGACCTGAG
>NW_009716389.1:269832-315540 GCF_000703405.1 Apaloderma vittatum
ATGAAGCTAGTAACAAAAAATGTATTTCTGGAAAGATTTAATTTGGAGGTGGGAGTGTGGATACACTTGGAAACTGAGAGCAATATGATACAAAGCAAGATGCTGAGGGAATCCTGAGTAGATGAATAGATAGTGAGGGGAAGATGATGCTGGTTTCTCATCAGCTAATCCTTATAAACTTATTTCCTGGTCTGGTTTGCATTTGGCATTTCTGTATCACCTCAGAGGCAGCAGAGATATATAGTTGGTCAATAGAACATTTCCTAGGCTGACCACTGTCTGCCAACATTTATTGGAGCCTTGAGCATGAATCCTGCAAGACTTCTGTGGTACACAGTGAAGAATACCTTGTGCTTTCTGTTATGAGTGTTGGACATGACATAAAGCTGAAGTGAGCAAGATGTTCTCTGAGCATCTGAAAGCTGAAGCACTCTTCCCATCTATCTCTGGGCTTTTTGATAGCACTGAAAAACAAACAATGTTTGAGGTGGTTAGTTCTTAAACAAATGTTTTTATCTTACTAGAGGAACTAATGTTGCCATGCCAGACCTCTGCTGTGCCGCCACGAGTTGCATTGTGCCTCCCTTGTTTTGCTTGCCTATATGTTTGCATGCACACACCATCCTATAGAAGACTGGATCTCGCCAGTGTCTTTTCTCAAGAATAACTACTAGAGTTAAATTTACCCTGCACACAAGTGTAGGAGAAAAATCTATAATACCAATTATGGCAAACTGGGTATAAATAAAGTAAGCCTTCTGTGCATGGTCGCAATACTAACATTCAGCACAGTGATGAATGTCAGCCTCTCTGGAGAAGGCACTAGATTTTGCTACTGACTTTTTTAGGGAAGCATTTAGAAAGGATGAGAAAGGAATGTTTGTTCTGTCATTCCAACATGGAATGACCCATACTGTAAACCAGGGAGAAAAGGAGAGGATGCAGATTGCTGTGCAGTGTCTAGGAGTCATGAGAGATGAAAGGTCAGAGGTGAGCTTTTGTGATCCATATGGAGCACGCAGAGAGGAAAGCATCCTATGTCACAGTAACTCCCTGTCAACATTTTACAATTAATTCACCTGAAGGAGTTTAGGTGTAGAGCAACAAACTATCTAGCAGTCCCTGTAGTCTCTGAGCTTCTTCCCATGTGATGCCCTTTTGAGTGAATTCCCTTAACTTTCCCAACTTCCTAAACACCAAGAAAGTAGAATATCCCAGGCTGAGAGCTCTCAGGAGAAACTCAGATCAGAATGTTCCAGTCAGTTTGATGTGACAAATTAATGTCTTTGGATTTGGAGTATACTTGTGTAGTTTTTAATGTGTTTTTTTCTCAGTTATGATTCATGTGAATGACAAGGATCTTGCACAGAAAAATGCAATAGTACAGTTTCATGCACTCTGACCCATATACTTGGTAAATACACGTACTAAAACTCTGATTCATGATGACAAATAATATTAGCTCATAGGACCCTTTGTCTAAAGAGTTCAGTAAGTGGCTTTTCCAAAGCAGCCTCACAAATCTTGGCTCCTTTCAAGCCTTCAGCTAAAATACAGTACCAAAGGGACTAAATGTTATTATTCTCTTCCTTCAAATGCTAAAACTGGGGCACAGATGTGCTGTGACTTGGTCACCATCATACAGCCTGCCACTGATAGAGCAGTAGATAAAAGGGGAACATCCTACCTATTGGTCCATCTCTTTTTGTTCCTCTTCCTCCAGGCAGGGAAAGCCTACGTCCTCACTACAGTGTAAGAAACTGACTGATGTTCTTACTGGAGAATACTAGATATTCCTGAAATTACTGCAACCTTGTTCCTCTGGAGAATTTTCTTATTTGCCAGTACTATTCACCTATTTCTTCTTGGTTTATCCTTGATTTCTGTATAAATTCCTGTCAAGCTAACAAGAGGATGAGTGTGAAAAATAAGCTTCGAAAGATTGCACAGGTCATATATAGGTTACATCGAAAGTGTAGCTTAACTTGCCAGCTGAATTGTTGCTGATGAGTATGAAATGCTCCCTTAATTTCTCTTAAGAATTAGCTCAAGTGAGGAAATTAAAGAAAAATCCAGACCCTACTCCCAAGCAATCTAAGTAGCTGAGGTGAAGGCTGAGGACTGTTCAGACAAAGATCAGTCCTAAAACAGTTGTGTTGCAGCTCATATCTGAAAGTGAGCAAAGTCTGATGGACGTTTCTTTGCTTTGTGCTGTTTCTGTTGTATTTCAGACAAAGATATTGGAAATTGCATCGTAAGTGCTGTGTATCTTAGGAGATTTCTTCCATGTCTGACCAGAATGGGAAATGATCTTGCTGTTATGGATCCAGCTAAAACTTAAACTTCTGCTAGATGTGGGAGAGACTTTTAAATGAAGTACTTGCCACTCTGCACATTCCAGAAGTTAATATTCCCCTTTCTAATTTCTCACATTTTTAGTAAGGATTAATGTCCTGGCCCAAAGAAAGTAAAATCAGTAGTCTTGTCAGGTGTATTAGTGTGCTGCTGAAGCTGCAGCTTTGCTTTAGCTAGGGAGTTATTCAAAGCTGCTTTTCCTTACATAGCTTAGCCCTTGCCTACCCTACAGAAGAAAGGTTTCTGCTAGCATTGTTGCCTTGCCTCAGGCATAGCAGAGAATAGAACTTTGTCAGCTTGGCTTATTTGCATCCCTGGTAAGAATTTTGCCAATATAATAATATTGGATGAAGGCTTGTTGCAAAATAACATAAGCTAACCTCAGTTATTGATCACTCTCTTTCATCAAATGTTTCTGAGCACATAGACAGTGAAAGAGTAATGTACTTATGACCTGCCCATATAACCATGGAAAGTATTCCTGTTGAGCAGGAAAACAATTTGAAATTCCCTCATGAATTTAGTCTTTAACAAAGGAGTTTGAGCATGAAAATGAAATGCTAGATTTTTTCAGTTAGTAAAACATGGGAGATCCAAAGATAGGAGTTGAAATTTCAGCTGACTTTGGTACAGGAGGTAGAAGAAATGTCCTTTTATCATCTGTATACTGAAACAATCATTAGGTTCCTAAACTTTTTTCTTTAATGAAATGTATACAGCAAAGGCTCTAGAATCCTACAGCCATAATGAACGAATTGTTCAGGTGGTTTTTTTCATAGCTCTGTCCACAAATTAAAGAAATACAGGTTCCAGTTAAGATGACATTTATTACAATACAGTATCTTGTTCTCTAGAACTCTTATCAGTAGGCAGAGAACAGCTTGCAGGCATTCTAGGTCAGCCCCAGTGCACACATTTAGTTGGGGGATTAATTTGAAGTATAATTCACATATTAAGAGTTCAGTAGCACTGGACTCCTAAAGTTATTGCACTCTTAGAAGATTAACAAAAGTAATTAATGGCCAAAGTCTGATTAATACAGTCTATATGTAGATTGAGCATACATTTTAAAGCAGGCATTGATGGGCAAACATAGATTCTGAAACTTTCTATGCAGAAGGAGTAGGAAGCATCTTTTTGCAGGGCTGTTTCAACTATGTATTGCCACCATGCTCATAAGCTAAAGAGAATCCATAGAGCTAGAGCAAAGTGTGGTCTAACCCAGCCAAATTCTCTCCAACTGTCACTGGAACAGGTACCTAGGGCGGAAACTAGCACCAGAGGTTGGTGTCACCACTGGGCAGTGTATCCAGCAGGCTGAAGTGTCGCACCAGTAACAGAGCACTCCACTGAATCCCAAGTGAGCCACCTTGCATGCGACCCTCAGTCCTGGTGCTATGGCCATATGTGCTTGCTTTGTGGCAGGACCATCAGGAGCGGGCTTTTCTTTCCTGCGTAATGAACCCGACTCCTGCTGAGCTTCTGTACCTGCGAGGGATGTGCCATGTGCTGTTGTTCAGAAAATGAGTGTTTACAGGTGTAGAACTATAATCATGTAGGCAAATTCAGAAAACATAATGGCAATTGGAGCAATATACCCTGTGCTTTGGGCATTTAATAAAGTTAATTGTTAACTCAGGCCTTAAAGAATGGAAATATTAAAGCAACGGTTTTTGCACACATTTGTGATCTACTTCATCTCCATTCGAGAATTAGCAAACTGAGATACTTGCAGAGGCTACTGCGGCAAAGAGTTCTGGCTGTCTTTTTCTCTTTGCATTAGCCAAATGTGGTCCCATCCTAATGGGTTCTGTTATCTTAACTTTGGCTGTTCAAAGCCTGATGCTGTTGGCTTACAATGAAAGTAAATGAGCTTCTTTTGCTTTGCTTGGCTCGGTAAGAAAACGATTTGGATAAATGCTGAGAAGAAATAGGAGATATACTTTTATTTGTTGCTGCTTATGTTCCACTAAAGAGATTGATAAGGATCACTCTTATACTGTCAGATAGAAATACAGACAAGAGAAGTTTTGGAGAGTCAGAAGCTGCCATATGCTAGTATTAGTAAAATTGTAGGAGAGAGAGAAGTTGCAAAACTGTGCTGTTTATCTACATGTGTATAAAATAGGCATTTTCAGCCTAGGAGTGAGTGGGATGCTTATCATCAAGGAATCTAAAGAGAGAATGTACTTAGGTTTTTGGCGTGTAGGATTTGAAAGCTTGGTAGGCAGTAAATAACATGGAGCATGCAGAGCTTAATGTATTGTCCAGGGCTGTGATATGTTCTCTGACTCTTGATGTAGCTGTAGTAGAAAGAAGCACCTTTCCTTCTGTCTTTGAGTACCTGCTCCAAGTTTAAGAATTAGGACTCTGTTCCTTATGTAACCGTGTTCCCTGACATGTCCATTATTTTGACAAAACCTGTTATGCTTTTGAAAACATCTGTTACCTTTACCAGCAAGAACAGGCACCACTGGGTCTGAGGCTGGAACTTCTTCTAACTTAACCCCATTTCAGTCTGACTTTGGGACTTAGTGAGCCCTCAGCCTTCTTAATAATTATTTTTCCTCCTGTTAGTCTTCTAATTTTATTGTAATCTTCAAATATGAAGATGCCCAGCAGTGAAAATTATTCTCTACCTGTGCTTTAGGTAGGTTGTGGTCATTCAGTCATGATGTGCAAGGACTGGATCTGTATTTTTAGAGCTTTAATTAGAGGGTTGGGTTGTTTTTTTTTTTTTGCTCTAGTAGCTTATTTCCTGCTTAACAACTGTCATAACTTTAGGAGCAGTCACTGTTTAAATCTTCTCACCTGACCTTGAAGGACAGAGTATTGCTATGAAATGGGGGGGGGTGTGTGTATTGTGAGCAACGGGGAAAGACTGAGTGGCTGCTACCCACCACAAAAAGCCAGAAGCTGCCAGCAAGGAAGCCAAGAAAAGGATGATGAGGTTTGAATATTGAGTAGGTGGGCTGCATGGCTTCTCCTAGGTCCACCACTCTTCTGCAGCAATGAGCCAGCCGGCTGTCAAGTGTGAGTAGAACAGGAGGCAGCAGGTGACTAATGGGCAGCATGTGTTAATTGAACTGCATGGAAAAGGCAGTGGAATCGATATGATACAACCAGATTTTGTTTTGTCTCTGCTTTTCTTTTTGCTCTAATTCTCTGTCATGGCTGCTCTCTGGCTTTGGTCTATTCCTATTGATATTGTCTGTTGCACTCAGTATCTGTGCGTTGGAATTGTTTTCTCTTCCTCATTCCTTCAAACTGCACAGGCAGAGTTCCTTTAGTTAAGAATTAACAATTGATATATCTAGATTCCTGAGCAATTCAATCGGAATAACATAGGTATATGGAAAGATACAACTTAATCTCTGAATTGCTTATCACAAGTTTTTACACTCTTAGAGCTACAGTTCTGGAAATGGAGGTGTTAGAAATGGTAATATGAGAGCTCAAATATGAGTTATGGTCTCCCTCCACTCCTGCTTCTTGTAGCTATCTAGACTTAGATGTTGTAGCACAATGAGGTGAACGATGGTTATTCTTAATAAGTCTTAGGGAAACATCTCAAGGATTGCTGTAGAGCATACCATGGCCACTTCACATCACCAGAAGGGGAAAAACTCAAATGCTCCTATTTCCCAAGGACAAATCTTAGCGCTCAAGCATTTAGCGCTTCAGGGAGAGCATCAGTTAGCTGTGAGCTGCTTGGAACTGATGACACACAACTGAACAGTGACTGCATCCAGGAAAGCAGTAATGCATAGTATACGAGTCACCAAGCTCCTCTGGCCCGAATGGAAGAGAGGTGATGTCTCAGTTCTAGCACCCCAAGAGGTAACTGTGAGTGATGCCAGGAAAGCTTTCTTACTGTATCAGTGTTAGCAAGCAGAGGGAAATCAGAGGTTTGGGAATGGTGACAGGGATGAAAAATGGCATTTAGAAATGGGGCTTGAGAATGACATAATCATTCCTGTTAAATCTGGGCCTTTCTTTCTGATTATTAGCCACTTTAAGTGGAATGGGTTTTGCATCTAGAACAAGTCTCTGAACAGATGATTAATGGTTTTATCTGTAATAACTTTACATTTTATAGAACCATGCTAGGAGTCCGCATCTGGTGAGCCAAGCTATTTAAAGCTGTGTTAATTCTGTTAATTGCTCTACGTTTATTTGGATTGCTGGCACCTGCGGGCTTTAGGATAATGTATGTGGGGTATTTTTTCTCCCTCTTTCTAGCTGAGAAAAGTGGAGAGGACCGTTTCCTCAGCTAGGAACAGGAACCTTGGCAGAATATCCTGGCTGGATTGGTTGTCCTTGAGATTTCCCTCTTTTACTACAGCAGAATGCAGTGAGATGCCAGCCAGAGGCAAGATGTTGCCTTGATTGGGGCAGGAGGTAGGCAGACAATCTGCTTTTGCATGTACTTGCCATCATCAGGCAGGAGCAGCGACAGGGAGTGAAGCCAGTGATTTTTAGAAAGCGGATCATTCCATTCTGATCCTGCTTCTCAGCTGCCTTCCAGTGTCTGTTTTCTGGTTTTGTTCTGATTGTGAAGTTCCTCCAATAGGTTTCAAGCCCTGAACAGATGTGAAGATGAGTTTGATGTTTTCTGACCTTTTGTCAGAGAAAATGCATGGAGGCTTTTGGCTAACATGAGCCCAATATGGCTATTACCTGAGTGGGTAGGAGAGAAGGTTGCTATTCTGGTTTATGTAGGTACCAGTTCTCTCTCAGACCTGTGATATGGGTTTCGGCCCACTTCAATTTTGGCAATGCTAGGATATCTTCCCAACAAATCAGGTGATTAAGAAGATCTGTTCATACTCTGTTACTTGTTTTACGGATGTCTTCAAACCCACAATTTTTCTTGAGTAGGCTGTTGAGACACTAGGGTGACATCTGTGCTGCTGATGCTGATAATGAGACCAGAGCTGGGTTTCTGCAGCTGCCCTTTAACCCTTTATGGCCACTGACTAAATGGGATGTTGGTTGTAGCTGACCAAAGGAGGTTCCTATGGAAAGGAGATGATGTCACATCACCGATCTCAAAGATGTAAAGAACTGTAAAGAAAAAAGTCACCTGTAACATGGGGAAAGCTTTCTCGAGAGTTTGACAAACCATGGTTCTTCTGATTTGTCACTCCCAAAGGCCAAGACTGCTGTGTTTGCTGTCTCTCTCAAGTAGAAGCTGTTACTGGGGATGTCGAATTTGATTATTCTAGCCAAGAAATGGTTAAACAAGCAATTGCAATACTAAAATTGATTACAAAGGAAAGCTCAGGAAAAGTATACGCTGTTCTCATATTTAAGAATGGTTTCTTCCTCTGCAGCCTTAGTGTTCAGCTAATCAGGCAAGCTGTCAGCTGAGCACTTTCCTCCATTTCTCTGGTTTGTATTCCAGGGCTGATTTGTGCTGAACTTGCCTTCATCTGAGATAACAAGAACACTGAATGCCTCCATTCTCCTTTACCTGAGCTTGATGTTCCTGCTCCTCTCATTGTCTGAGCTTGCTTCCTATTATTCACGGCTACGCACTAGGACATCACATAGAAATGCAGCATTGTCGCTTCCTCTCTCTTCTCAATTTTTTCTTACTATGTATTTCTAGTATGTTCTCTTCATTAGCATGTGCTTAGCTCTTCTGGCTTCAGGCTAGTTTTTGTGTTTACAACCTCTGTGACACATTTTGTTAGAACTTCACAAATCATGTATCACAGGAGAAATTAATTATGCATGTACCTTATTAGGTTAATAACTTTCATCTCATTGTGGGCTTAACTTAAAGTCTATACATTAAACATTAATAATTCAGATGACAGCTTTGCCATTGAGTGCATTTTCTAAACCATTTCTTCTATCCCTGCTTAGGAATTTTGGGTCTGTGTGGAAAATACAGCCGACTTTTTCAAACACTTGATTCCAGCTCCGTTTTCCCATTCCTCTTGAAGGCTGGATTTGCCACAGCAAAGGAAGGCAAATAAGTGTTGGTTGTTCCCATTGATTTTGCAGCTGGAGCTTAGGGGAAAGACTTGGTTTGTATGAGGACACCTTTTGTTAAGAATCATAGATTAGTTTGGATTGGAAGAGATCTTTAAGCTCATGTATTCCAACCCCATGCAATGAATATAGATGTTTTAACTAGATCAGGTTGCTCAGAGCCCCGTCCAACCTGACCATGAATGTTTCCAGGCATGAGGCATCTACCACCTCTCTGGGCAACCTGTTCTGGTGTTTCACCAACCCTCATCATAAAACAATTCTTCCTTATATATAGTCTAAATCTACTCTTTTAGTTTAAAACCATCACCCTTTGTCCTACTGCATCAGGCCCTCCTAAGAAGTTTTTTCCATCTTTCTTACAAGCAGCCCCCTTTAAGTACTAAAAGGCCACAATAAACCTCCAGACTGAACAACCTCAACTCTCTCAGTCTTTCTTCACAGGAATGATGATAATTTTTGTGACCCTCCTCTGGACCTGCTCCTACAGGTCCATGTCTTCCTTATGCTGACGACTCCAGAGCTGCACACAGCACTCCAGGTGGGGTCTCACTAGAGCAGAGCAGAGGGGCAGAATCACCTCCCTCAACCTGCTGCCCATGCTTCTTTTGACACAGCCCAGGATATGGTTGGCTTTCTGGGCTGAGAGCACACATTCTTGGCTCATGTCCAGTTTTTCATTCACCAGTACCTTTGAATCCTTCTTTACCGGGCTGCTCTCAGTCTCTTCATTCGCCAGCCTGTCTTTATACTGGGGCTTGCCCCTACCCAGGTGCAGGACCTTGCACTTGGCCTTGTTGAACCTCATGAAGTGTACATGGGCACCCTCAGGTGCATCAGTGGCACCAACCTCAGCTTGTTGTCATCTGCAATTTTGCTGAAGGTGCACTTGATCCCACTATGTTATCGATGAAGATACTAAAGAGCACTGGCCCCAGTACAGACCCCTAAGGGGCAAGACTTGTCACTGATCTCCACCTCGACACTGAATTTTTGATCACTACCTTCTCGATGTGACTATCCAACCAATTCCTCATCCACCAAAAAGTCCACCCATTAAATGAACGTCTCTCCAATTTACTGAGAAGGATGTTGTGGTGGACTGCATCAAAGGCCTGTATCTGAGCTGTCTCCTCACATATCCAGGCAAGTCCTAACCACTTCTTTGGAGTGCAGCAAATGAACATTGATGGTGGTGCCAAGGACTTACGAATAGTATTCGTGTTGTATTTTAACTGTGGCAACGAGGAGTTTCCTTGGATATATTAAGGCCTCAGTGTGTGGATAAGAGAATTTTCATAAATGTAGCCTACCTTTCAAAAGTCTTTCAGTGAGGTGTCTCTCCAAAAGCTTCTTCAAGAATTTAAAAAGCAATGGGCAAAGAAAAAAGGTCCCTGCACAGAGGAAGAACTGTTTGGAAGGTAAAAAACAGAATGTAGGACTAAATAGGTAGTTTTCTGCATGGGAAGGTCCCAGTAGAGAAGACCTCTGGGATCCATGCTGAAGTCTGATGATTAATTAGTGGAATTATAGATGGAATGGGCTGTAGATGGAGAAGGCATACATTTCACTGAGAATATGACAGTATTCAGGTGAGGGCATCTGCCGAATTGCAGAGGATGACCTAGTAATGCTGAATGACTGGACAAACAAATGGCAGATTAGATTAAATGTATGTAAATACATATTGAGGTATATGGATTGGGAGGGAGGGAAAACAATCCAAATTTTTCCATATGCAATGATTGGCTTTGATTGATTCTGGTGTTTTAGTAAAGAGTTCTTTGAAAATGTCTGTTCAGTGGTTAATATTAGTCAAATAAGCACATCTAATGTTAGAATTTTTTAGGAAGAGAATAGTGAAAAATACAGAAAATTTAGTGATGTAATTAAATAAAACTACACTGGAGACAGTCGGTTCTGTTCTTTTGATCTCAGAAAGGGGAGGAGGGAAACAAAGAAGATCAAATATCATAAGAGAGACCAAAACATGGCCAAACAGACTGTGACTCTTCATAACAGACTTGACTGAGAAAGGATATGATAGTGGGACATAAAATCATGTGTGATTTGGGAGAGGAATCAAAGGGAACTGTCATTTAGTTGGCATCAAAAGACTAAGGCAGGGCAAGCTTCAGAACAAACAAAAAGAAATATGACAGCATTAAAGTCATGGAAATCCTTGCCGTGGGATGTTATTGTGACTGGAGAAAACTCACAGAAGAAAAACCCTTGATGATATAGAAAACAGAAAGACATAAGCTTCTGCACGCAGCCCCAAATAAGTGGAATCTGTGAAATGGTTTTAGGGGAGTATAGCTACACAACTGCTCTATTATATTTGCCTGGGTATTTGAGGAGGGACTTTTCAGATGCAGGGTGCTGATCCAGGGTAATATGGAGGATTTTATGTTTAACTAGTTCCTGATGCAGCTATACCCCTTTTGGTCTCCCTAGAGTATTTTCAAGTAGATATTCTATTTGCTTTGCCTTATACTGACTACAGTGTGCCGCAACCCATCACAGGCCACAATACACATAAACTCTTCATTGCAAGTATTGCATAGCAAGGAAATGTTCCTGAAGGTCTGCGTACAGCTGAGGAGGAAGGCAGCTGAGCAGCGGGATATCAGAGGAGCAGAGAGTCAATTTGATATAAGGTCTGACATGCAGATTTGTGCAAAATTAGTTAGTAATGCGTAGATGTGGAAGTGAGATGTGTGTAGGAGGAGCTGGAGGAGAAGAGAGAGAAGACTTCAGAGAAGACTGGAGTGTCACGTGTTGGTTGTATGATGTCCGTTTAAATGGAAATAAGTGTTCGTGTATGTGTCAGGCAGCTTACCTCTGAGAAACTGAAAGAGCAATAAGGAGGGATAGATGAATCCTGGATATTTGCAGAGAAATGCAAGATAGGTTGGATTCTTTCACCATTTGTAATTATTAAAGCCCTCAGAACAATCAATCCAAAATGAGGATATTAACAAGCAGAGCTGCCTCTGAGCTGCATTGCGAAGGCATCTCACTTCCAATACTGAGTGATCTTTCCATGTATGGAATTGGGAATTCTGCAAAGATTTGGAGGGAGCATTTCCAGGAGGGAAAACTCTCCAAAACAATATGGGCTGTGGTAGCAGCAGACAACTCCTAGCCTCTAACTTGGGCTTGGGAATCTTTCCATCCAGGACTGATGTTCATGTTGTGATTATGTATATTTATTTTCCTGTGGCTGTAACTGTTAATAAAGTTTATTACTATGCAACTGGGCCCCTTTTCTGAGCACTAAATCTAGGTAGGATTATCTTTACAGGAGAATTAATAAACAAGGACAGGGGTTTTTTTACTTCTTTTTTAACTACCTCAAAAAGGTGGACTAATTCTGTGTACGAAAAAAAAGAAAAAGAAAAAAGGATTAAAGAGACTATCCTACTGGGATAAACTCCAGGGAACCATAGGTATTAGAACTAGTAAACACCTACCAGGTCACCTTGTCCATCTTCTTCTGCCAGGAGTGCTGTTGTTTCCTTCAGTGTATTACCTCGGATGTGTTTCTGCAAAGAGCTGTTGACTGTGGGACTGTGCTTGTTGTTTCCTGTGTTCAGTTTGCTGCTGCTAATGATATCCTAAGGACAACTAGGACTTCTCCTCGCCCCTGAGATTCTTGACATTTTGGGTACTGGAGACCTAACAATACAAATTAATACAAATATAAAGCAACTAAACCACAAAGAATTATTTGGAAAATGAGATGTATTAGAGCTATATTAATTTAATTACTGACTTCCTTAACTAAGAGATCATGGAAAAAAAAGGGTCAAAAGTTATTCAACAGAGGAGTGGCAGGATCAGGAATAGAAACCAAGAACTGTAACTCCTGATCTGTTACTCCACTCAGTAGAAGATAAATGCTTCCTACTCAAAATGAATCTGTGGTCATCTGATCTGTTGCTGAAGTGTTCTGGGAATGTAAGGGTTTCAAAATGTCAGAGACTTTTAAGAGCAAAAGAACCACCATACCCAGCTAGCTAAGCCTTCCGTTGATTAATTAAACTGACTTATACATACTTTCAGAGTGTTCTTAAGCATCAAACATCAAGACTAAATTTCTCCTACTATCCCCCACATTGAATGTAATAAATTTGGGCAGTTGTGTTTTAGCCAGCCTTGGTGTCAAGGCATTAAAAGGCAATCTGTTGCTCCCCTTGGTAAGTTGCTGTGATGTTTAATTGCCTCCTGCTTTAAAAAGAAATTGAGCCTTATATCCATTTGGAATTTGCCTGACAATAGCTCCCAAGTGTTGATTCTTGTGATGCAATTTTCTACTGGAACAAAGATGCTTCTGAAATCCAGTGTTTTCCCCCTTTTCACTATAATCAAGTCCCTTCTTTATCTGTCTTTTGAAAAACTAAACAGATGGAGTTCGTTGTGTTTTACTGTAAGGCATTTATTCTAGTTCTCAAATTATGTTGAAGTTGCTTGATGTATTCCGTGAAATTTTTTAGCGTCCCTTCTTTAAGGAAATGTAGACATTAGAATTATGCCTAGAGTTTAAGCGCGTATCACCCCAGTGCTATGTTTGTTCTAGTCATACATCCTGAGACTGAACTGGCCTTTTTGGCCACAACACTTCACTGGAAGCTCACACTTCTCCTCTTGTGTTTCCTAAATTGTTTTCAAAGTCACAGCTTTGCAGAGTGCAGCTCTTCCCCTTCCTGATTCTGTAGTTCATGGTCCTTTCTTCCATGCCCATAAGCTTTTATGTTTTAGTATTCAACTGTCCTAAAACAGGCTTGGGTTGAAAGGGCCCGGACTTCCATGCTCTAAGAATCAATCTGTATGATTGCTCTGTCTTTAAAGTTGTTTAGTGCTCTCTCAAGCTTGATGTTACCTTCAAGTACTAGCTTCAGCACTTTTTATATTTACTTCATCAAATAGGGATCCTTATGGTGCATTAGAAATGCCTCTTTTCAGTAATGATGCCCCACTGACAGCTACTTCTCAGATTTGTTAGTTGAGGACTATCTATCTATCTATCTATCTATCTATCTCTTATGTCCTGTTTTTTTCCTTTATGCTGCTAATTTAAGCAGAGCTGTCTTCTGATGTTCAGTCAAATCCCTTAAAGTGTTTCATCTGTGCCTTTACCATTGTCATTCAAATGATATCAGGTTTATTTGACAGAATCTCCTTATACCCAGGAAGATCTAACGACATTAAGTATCTACTCCTATGCTTTAATGTTTTTATTAAGCACTTTGGATAGAAGCTGTTGTGCTATTTCCTCCAGAGTTGATGTTTCCTGCAGGCTAAACCTTCTACAGTTACACATCTTGTCCTGTCTGGCTTTTAAAACATTCATTCAGCATTATTATTCTTTTATTCTTCTGTTATCTTTCTGTTATTCCAAAATTAAATGTAAACCTCAGTGGATCAGAAATCTTATTCAGCTCTTCTAAGACATTGAGGCAAGTGACCCAGGTCTGTGAAATTAAAAATAAAGCATATTTATTCTTGGTAACTGATCAACATCCTCCTTTGTTCTCATGATTGCAAAATACTGTCATCCTCTTGTGATATTAGCACTTGTGTTCTTCGTGTATTTATATCTGACAGAGAAGAAATGTTTACTGTATACTTCATAGATTTTATAAGCTGAACCTTTTAAAAAAAACATTGCCACCTTGAGGTTTTGATGGACTTCTGCATGAAGATATAATTATTACTATTTTTAAAAATACTAATGCATCCTGTTGTGATTTAAAGACTTTATTGGTTAATTAGATCGCTAGGAAACATTACACATTCCTTCCATACTTACATACCATATACGATCATGCTTTTCTCTCCTAAATTAAAGCAGACCTTCTCTGTAACTTCTCCCCATGCAGATTCCTGTTGCGTGTAGATTTGGATCAGCTTGTAACCTACCTTTGGGTGAAACAGATAGAATTTATTGGATAGCTCACCTAGCATAGTATAAGACTTAGACTTAAAACCACTGTAGTACTTTCCTGTGCTTTTTGAAGTTTTTTAACATGTTTTTAAAAGTGTAGGTAAGATAACAGGCCACAGTATTATTAAATGGTTTAACTAATACTATATACGTAGTCAGTGCTTTTGTATTTTCTTTGTAGTTTACTACTTAGACACTGAAGAACCACATTAACCCTCTTAGCAACTGCTTTACAAAGGCATTTCATGTTCAATTGGTTATGCACCAAGACACACGTGCTCTTTTCATAGTCACTATTTGTGAGGCTTAGATACGGTTTCCATTGTGTAAGAGTTACTTACAATCTTTGATCCTAAATCTATAATCTAGCACTGGGCTGAACTGAAATGAGGCTGTGTCTGAGTGTGTATTATGCATGTCAAAGTGATGTCTATACTGAATTATAGATATCTTCTTTTCCTCTTTCAGAATCCACTGTAGGTGTCAAGACTGCTTTCCAGTATCTGCAAGTCTCTCAGTAGTTGTAGTTCAGCCATGCTAGGACTGAAGCTTTGGGCAGTGGCCCTTTTCCCAGTGTGCTGCCTCAGACCATCTCTCTCTGACACCTAGAAAGCTTGCTTAATAGTACTTCTTCCATAAAATCAAGAAGTAAAGCCTAAAGTGAAATAAGCCTGTTTGCATATTTTCTCTTACTGCCCTTATTTTTTTTTCATTCAGGGGATCCTAGGATATTGGAATGAAACCCCAGTCCTAAGTTTTTGCAAAGTGATACAGGATGATCCTTATGATCTTCTGTGTCAGATAAATCCCTTCAATAGACACTTGCTACCTCCTCCCTTCCCTGACCACACCGGTGTCTCCAATGCCTAATTATCAATAGTAATTTTAGTAATAGTAATAATAATGCAACAGTAATATTCCATGACTGGCATCGATTTTATGTTGTGCCTGGGAAAATGAAATTTCTTTTTAGAAGGAAGTGACTATGCCTTTTATGCCTCTTGCAGAAACATGCAGGATACAATTAACACAAAAGGAGGTTATTCTTTTGCTTTGAGCTACTTTCTGGGGTGTAATACTTCTTCACAAGCAAGAAAGAATATGGCAAAAAGATGATGATCTGCATTTAAGAGGCATGTTAGCCTAGGCAGGACAAAACTAGTTGGCAGCACTGTGCAGAAACAGTAATTCGGGACTTTTGGCTTCTCTGTGGCTTTGTGAAGCACTAACAGGATCTTGTATGGAAGTCTGCAACCCACCTTTCCTTTTGGAAGCTCTTGGGAAATAATTCTTACCCTTAGTAATACCTGTTGATAGACCTGCATGCAAAAGATGGGTTTGCAGTTTGAGGTGTCATGCTTGTGAGTGCCAGAACAGCATGAGATGCTTGAACTTTCAAGGGCAAAGGAATGGTATTGTAAAACCATACAGATCCTACTGAGAGAATCATAGAATCATAGAATGGCCTAAGCTGGAAGGGACCTTAGAGATCATTTTAAACCAGCCTCCCTGCCGCCAGGGATGCCACCTGTCAACTAGATCAGGCAACACATGGGGACCGAACGGGAATTGAACCCACGACCTTAGTGTTGTTAGCGCTACACTCAACTGACTGAGCTAACTGGGCCCCTGAATCATTGAGGAGTTAGAGAAATAATTTTCCTGGTTTGGTTACACTTTATATTGCTCCCAAAGGAAAATGGCGAAGTATGGGATAGCTGAAAAATGCAGCCCTCTCAAAGTGTAGTGCTCTAGGGGAAGAAAGAGAAAGAAACAAGCATAGTACAATATAGAAAATAGCACCACTTTCAGCGTGCCGTAATCGTCATCACTAATTCTCTCCTTTTGAGTGCCTTATGAATGAAGTGTCCAAGCCAAGCAAAACAATTCCTGCCTGGGAATGAAAAGACACGGCGATGCCATGACGCATCACGGGCTGAACATATGTTCTCTAGCAATGTGCTTTTCAGCATTTGCCTCTCTATATTGTGTACACTGGGCTTTGTATGTGGTTGTTGTGGGTTTTTTTTCCTTTATCTACCCCTTTAAAGTAGTATAACCGTCAAAGCTGACATTGAGTTATTTGGGCTTGGAACAGGACTGCAGGCAAGAACATGCCCAACCCAGGACAGCTTATGCTAGAAATATTCCACTTAGAAGCCCATGTTGTAATTTTCTTTGCCTCCTCCCTTGCCAGTGCTGATTTCAAGTTTGACAAGGCTGAAGTGACAGAAAAAGAAATGCATCAAGGAGTATGCTCAGCTCCTGCTTAGTCCCATTCAACACACAATCTAGTGTCATATAGAGCAAAGTTAGTTGCATTTTCTGAACTGAAATCTCACTTCTAGATATACTAGAGGGTGTGGATATGCAAAAGCTGGATTTGCAGTCACAAAGATTCTATTGTAATTTCATTTCCACCAGTCTTTTCTCTAGGAAATTGTAGCTCAATCCTTGTGTGGAGTGTTTCAAAAAGAAGAAAAAGATACGCTCTTGCTTTCTGAGCTACCTTTGGGGTAAGAGAAGGATAGCAATTATCAGAATGGTAAGCAGTTTGCTAGCAGTACACCTGCATAAGAACATGCATGTGGACATCCATGTGTAGATGTTGCACATTCTCTAATGCTAATCATAAGCACACTTAAGTTTACTGTCCTGGAAAAAACCATGTTCATTGTGTAAGAATCACAGGTGGAGGGATGAGTACACGTGTACGCATGAATGTACATATAGTAGCACATGTACAGGTACTGTTTACAGATGTGTATAAACCCCATACATATGCCCTTAGTAGATACCAGTGCCGAGATCCACTGTTCAGATCTATATGTGAGTATGGAAACACATATGCCTTCTTATGCATGTATGCACAGTGCATGAATATGTTTATGCAAATGTAATAGGCATATTTTACTAAATGCATAACAAAGGTATAATAAATGCAAATATATATAGGTACATATTGGCAAACAAATATAGCATGTAAATTGATTACATGTCCAGACATCAACAACAAGTGCTGCACCGAGGAATCCATATGTGTCTTTCCTTCCAGGATTTATTTTTAAAGTTTTGTGACTATGTCAGCCATTTCCTGTTATTCCTCTCTTTTTCCTTCAGCAGCCAGCATAACACACAGTCAAACTTTTTTGGATATTAGAAGAAGAATGGCTGACTGATTTCTACGTATTTTTGTGACTTTTGACAGCATTTGCTCTATGCAGGGAGAATAAAACTGCCACAGAGGAGAAACATTTGATTCTTTAAGAGTGCCACACAGATGAAACATTAATTTCTGTCTTTGTGGTCAACGTGGTCTGGGTAATAACAAGAGCAGAGCCTCTTTCTCAGTCACCTCCTCCAAAGAAAGTGACTTCAGAAATGGAAGGTCACCATGTTCTGAGACTATTTACTGCTGCCACAGTAGTGTCTCAGTGCTCAGTAAAGGTATGGAAAGTTTGTTGGGACTTGAATGACAAATGTAGATTGGCAATCCAGTTAGCCAGAAAGGATCGAAAC
The DNA here is from genome assembly GCF_000703405.1 of Apaloderma vittatum. Classification (NCBI taxonomy): domain Eukaryota; kingdom Metazoa; phylum Chordata; class Aves; order Trogoniformes; family Trogonidae; genus Apaloderma; species Apaloderma vittatum. Next base: position 287,660 of record NW_009716389.1, read on the forward strand.
ATTTAAATTGATGATTTTAGCCAAATGATTCCTAAGGCAGATTTTTTTTTTTTTTTACCTATTAGTGTTTCAACAGTGTAAGCTTTGTGGCTCTGCTTATGATCTGCTATAGACATTTTTTAAGCAGCAAGATAGTACTGAGCAAAACAGACAATTTAAGATAATATTTTAAATTCGGCTTGTATCAATAAGCTTTCTTAGATGTGAGATCAGCCTTCCTTGCAGGTAAAACCAAGCTCCATACAGAGGAGGAGGGAACCCTGTGCCTGGATCCATTAAAATGGCATTGTAGGAGAAGTAAACAAACAGAGGGAAAACTTCATTGCTGTTTCATATTTAAATTACTGAATTTCAAAGCAGAAAGAGGTTAGTAGATGATTTACACCGGTCTGTGTCATCAAAGCATTTCCTCCAGCTCTTCCTGAGGCATATGGTAGTAATTAGGAAGAAGACACATTATTTCGGACCATTTATTGATTTGCTGAATTGAATTGGCCAAGAATATTCAGCTCCCTCTATTCTGCTTTCTCTTTCTGTAAATTGGCCATAGTATTCCTTAATGGAAGTGTGGGAGATAATACAATAGGTTCACATCGAGACACTAGTATTTACACAGTAACTTAAAATACTCCGTGGACATTTCTTATGGAAAGTGTTTCTGCAGTGGAGACATGTATTTTTTCCAGTTCACTCTGCGGAGAAGTCTGCCTCCTCGCACCCCTTTCTTTTCTTTTTTCTTTTCGTTTTTCTTTTCGTTTTTCTTTTCGTTTTTCTTTTCGTTTTTCTTTTCGTTTTTCTTTTCGTTTTTCTTTTCGTTTTTCTTTTCGTTTTTCTTTTCGTTTTTCTTTTCGTTTTTCTTTTCGTTTTTCTTTTCGTTTTTCTTTTCGTTTTTCTTTTCGTTGTTTTTCTTTTCGTTGTTTTTCTTTTCGTTGTTTTTCTTTTCGTTGTTTTTCTTTTCTTTTTTTCTTTTCTTTTTTTCCTCTTCCCCTTCCTCTTCCCCTTCCTTCCTTTTCCTTTTTTCCTTCTTTCTTTTCACCAGAGTGATGGTCTCACTCCAGAGACAAAACAGAGTTGAGAGCTCTCTGCAATTCGCAGAATTAGGCCCAGCGTGCCAGGAATCAGCTAATCAGCTGCCTCTTTTGTCTGGTGCGCAGTGCTGACTCCAGCCCTGACCTCTCTCCTTACCGAAGAGCTCTCGCTGCTCCTGATTGCAGCACCCCACCTACTTTGCAAAGGCAGTGTACTCTGGTGCTGAATGTGGTGTTTAGGCACTCATCTGTCTCCTATTACTGCTTCTCATTTCAGTGCTTCCACTGGAAAATGTCACATTTATTTTTCTTTTATTTTATTTCTTTCTCCTTTTACATACTTTCCTTAACCCCCAATTCCCCAGGGGCAGCTGGACCTACAGTCCCTGCACATCACTGCCTCCAGGTCAAGCTGGGCGGCTTTTGAATGAATAGGTGGAGTAGACTTTTTGGCATTGTGGTAACAGGCAATCAGTCAGATGGATTTTTTTATTACTCCTCGCTTCCTTTGGTTAGTACTGGAAGCTGTAGACCTGGAGCTCACAGCTGAGAGAGTTTTTAGATACATGTAGGAGAAAGATAAAAAAGAACTTCTGGTTCTTTTTTTAGCATCAGGATGGGGTTATAAAATGAGAGTATTTTTCTTTTGATGTCTCTTGTAGGTAGAGAATGAATTTCATTCTCTACCCCGCCCAGCAAATAGCCAAACGAATATTCTGCTCATCACCTTCCTGTTTTTGAACAACGTAAGGCCCAGTGCAGGTAAATGTTTGGAGAATCCTACCTGGGAGGGTTCGAACTTTGTTCCATGCCTTGGAATTTGAACAGAGGTGAGCAAAGGGATCCTCAAGAGATGCCTATGTTGGCAGGTTTTTGCACAGGGCAACAAGAGAGGTGTGAAAAAAATATGTTTAAAACGTATAGTATTTCAGTCTAGACATATGGAGACAGATCTTTCTCCTCCTCCCCAGTTCAACTAGACCTTTGCAGCACACTGTGACAGATGGTGCCATCCTGCCAGTGACACTTCTTCAGCAGACCCAGAGCTCCCTCACAGAGAAGAGCCTAGCTGGAGGCACACCTCATGCTTTGGCTGCCATTGCACATGGAAGGAGATACCAGTGCCCAGTGACCTTTATGCTAAGGTTGAGGGGAGGAGACACACGATGGGATGCAGCACCCCTAGCTGTTATTATCCAGTTACAAACAGTGACACTGTCCTGCAACCGTGACACCACTTGAACTTTGTGGACTAAGTCTACGCAATACTAAATCTGTTAAATGCTTCCTCTGTTGTTGTAACTGCAGCGTTATTTGGGCAGTGCTTACTTTAAGCATGTGCTCTCTCATGTGTAATGGTAAACGTTTTCAGTTTTTATTTTCTGGACTAGTGACAAAAACATAGAAAACACCACTGTGGTTGGCACAATCTACCTAGCACGTTGGAAGCTGAGGCAGTGGGAGTAGCACTTGGCTGGCATATGGAGACTGAACTACCTTCTTGTACCTGCCAAGGACATTCTTGTGAAGCAGGCTCAAGGCATATTGGCTAGGGAAGATAGGCAGTGGGAAAAAACTACATACCTGTAAGTGAGCAATATCTATTCAGTATTTTCACAGAAGACTTTAAATATTGGCTTTCTCATTAAAACACATTTTATCACTGAAATGAAAAGCTGACTGAAATGAAGAGTTTCTGTCCCAAAGGAGTTTCCTCCAGCTCACATTTGTTTTCATTGCTGCTGGTAAGGCTTTTTTTTCTTTTAAAAATGGAAATCCTTCAAAACTTCAGAACTGAATTCATATGAAATATTCTGATATACCCTGAATCAAATTATTTCTTATTAATTATTGAACTGATTCCAAATTCTTTGTAGCCAGTTTAATAAGACCTATCCTATCCAGTACAACTCCACATGGTAGCTGTCCTGTAGTGCCCTTGTATCCCATTCTCCCATAGGTGCCACAGTAGTTGGTCAAGCTGCTTTGTGGCAAAACCAGTCATGTGTCTCTTTGGATATTAGGTGGGACACTGATGTTGCATCACATGAAAATATTTCCCTAGAGAGTGCAAACCAGAGCTAGAAGTAGAGATCACTATTGAAAGTCAATGCAATGCTTGGAAAAATGTTGCATCATGATAGAATTATAGAATGGTTTGGATTGGAAGGGATCTTAAAGATCATCTTGATACACCTTCCACTATATCAGGTTGCACAAAGCCCCATCCGACCTGGCCTTGAGCACTTACAAGGAGGGGGCATTCACAACATCTTTGGACAATCTGTGTTCTGGTGTCTCTGGTGGGGTCTCAGCAGAGTAGAGGGACAGAATCACCTCCCCTGACCTGCTGGCTACATTTTTTTTTGATACAGCCCAGGATCTGGTTGGCTTTCCGTGTTGTGAGTGCACGTTGCTGTTTCATGTCCAGCTTTTCATCCACCAGCACCCCCAAATCCTTCTCCACAGGACTGCTCTCAATCTCTTCATCCCCCAGCCTGTCTTGATACTGGGGTTTACCCCTACCCAGGTCCAAGACCTTGCCCTTGGCCTTATTGAACCTTGTGAGGTTTCCTTGGGCCTACCTCTCAAGCCTGCCAAAAAATAGTTTTATGTTACGGTAAGTTAGGTTTGATGAAAGTAGTGTGATGTTTGGGGTTGCAATGGCTTGAAGTAAAGCATTTCATTGCTAATTCTTTGTTCAGGTAATGGAATTTTGTGTTAGAAAGCCCTCCCAATGGAAACATTCACCCAGCTGTACTAAACAGATCCATTTCCTTTTGTACTTGCACAAACTTAGGCGGATTCGAAATGGTTAAGTGGAGTGTTATTTGCTAAGTCATTGTCTGATACACTTTTCAGTGTCTTTGGTAATAAGGTTCAAGCCTCAAATGATCAATGGAACCATCCTAAAATAATTCCTCTTTGCCTTTCAGATGAAATCCTTAAGACACTTGACAGTAATCATTTCCTCTCACATACTTATCACTGAACCAAACTAGACAGATTTAGCTTGTGCTAGCTAGACAGATCTGAGATTTCAGGATGTGTTTGGGAGGAGCAGTTCATTCTGTAGCTGGTGAATGTCTATATAAGCTCAATACGGAACTGAATGTAATTGAAGTCAACTACTGTATGCTGGTAAATAAGCTTCTATGATGATGATTTGAGTGGTTTTTTTCTTTTTTTTAACTCTAAAAAAATGTCAAACTTTCATTAGCTAGGAAGTTCATTTGTAAATTTAAGCTCATCAAATTTGTGAGATATCAGAATTGTGTTAATGTAAGTTTTATTCTTCTTTTCTATGCATTGAACATTAGGAGGGTCTTTAGTTATAGAGCAATTTCTCCTCTCTCATGTTTCACCACCTGTCTGCTCCCCCTACTCCCAGAATCATATCAAATGAAACGGGAATGGACCATGGGAGCTTATCTAATTGTTACCACTTCCACTGTCCCAAGACAAAATCAGTGACATCTGTGAGTCTTGACAGCAATTTGTTCAACCTGTAATTAAAGGTCTCCAGTGATGGTTGCTCCTCTGGCAATCTCTTCCAGCACTTCACTATTCTTAAATTAAAAAAGCTTTTCCTAACATCTAATACCTTCTTGCTGTAATTTTGGCCCATTGTTTCTTGTCTTTTTCAGCATAGATACAAAGAACACATTGCTCCGTTCTGCTTTGTGGCAGCCTTTTTATGTTTGAATGCTGTTATAATGTCTCCTTGCAGATTTCTTTATGTTAAAAGGAAGCAATACTTTCAATCTTTGTGTCTTGTTTTCTAGACTTCTGGTTGTTCTCATTGTTTTTCTCAGGACTTTTTTCAATAGTTCCACTCCTTTCTTGAAGTGCAATTCTCCAAACAGGGCATGATTTCCAGCAGAGTACACTGTCTCCTCTTACGTCTCCTCTTATGTCTCCATGCATTCCAGGATGCTACATTCAGTCCACCTAGTAAATGGTTTTCTTTGTGTAGCTATTAAGTGTTTCTTCTTTCTGTCTTTTTTTTTTTCTTTGCAAGATACAGGCTTAGTGGAGAGCATAGAATTTCCTCATTACTGTATATGCATGGATGTTTGTAAAACACTGACATATCTCCTCTGTGCCCTTCTTATAGCCAGAGACACATCCATGGCACAAGTTTCTTTTCAGGACTAGCATGAGGTATGCCTATGGCCTGTGGCACAAGTAAGAAGCATCAGAGCTGTCTGTCTTGGCTTCCCTGTCCTGTGGATTTATTCTCTGTTACTAGGCCAAATGAAGGTTGAACAGAACACGAAGCAAGAGGGAAGTTGACATTTGTGCACCTGAATCCACAGTGAAATGCCTTAAATGCTTTGCCATGGCTCAAAGTGTCAAATATCAGTCAGTTGCTTTTCCACCTGAATATTAATATTTATCAGCTAGTTTTTAGGAATAGACTGAGAAATCTAAGTCTAATTTCTCAGAGCTTTTTTTTAGCTTTAATAGTACGGATGAAATCTCTCCTTGTCTTCACTTACAGCTTTTGGCTACTTCTGCAGAACAGATTCCATGACCTCAAGTTGGCCACCATGATGTGAGGGATATACTTTTGAAAATATTGACTTTAGTTGGCTTTCTCACCATTGCTTAGAAAATCTGTAGAAAATTAATATTTTAAGAAATGCAGAAACTATACCTTCTTTCCTGTGATCTCTCATTTTGCTTACTGCAAAATTTGAAGTTTCTGTAGCGAGGAAAGAACTTTACTCTTCCACTGCAAAAGAGCATTCATCCTCAAATCATAGTCCATGCTAAAACCAATTCTATTTAATCTAACTACTGCCTATGCTGTACCTTTCTGGTAGCTGAGGAAACAACTTTAGTCTTTGAAGCCAATATAGAATCCTTCAGCAGCATTTCTCTTGTGACTATAAAGGCTTCTCTGTCCTCTATACAAGGTCATGCCTTTTTTCACAAATAAATACATACGAATATTCGCATCATGTTTGTTTCAAGATGCAGTTGTGGGGGCTGCTATTCTGTTTGAACCAAAGATTTTCTTCAACAGTGAACCACATGAATTAGTATGTCAGCATGGAGGATGTGAAAATCCACATGTGATAAAATAAATTCTGTTCTTACTGCTACCTAGTGAAGGGAAGGAATCCAAGAAATAGGTCATTTCACAACCCTACTTTTCTGTAGTTTGAATGCTGTAATGCAATACCAAGAATAAGACAGGCTGTAGAGCATTTGACATTTTAGTTATTTCACAATATGCATAGGTAACTCAAGAAGCAGCAGCCTCAGTGTATACAAAAGCATTTTTGCACCTCTAGACATGTATTAGAACTTCAATAAACATCTGTAAAGCAATCTCTCTCATTCATATATTTGGTTTGTTATAAGGCAAAAAAACTTAGATTTTATTCCAAAAAAGCATACATAGAAATGTTTGGTGTTTATCTTGGTATATTCCAAAGTGAAAGATAAGGCAGCAAGATGGACCTTGATCTGCCTTAATCTGTTCAAGCTTGCTCTGGGATACCCTGTGAATGATTTGGGTTGGTATTAACTCTGTAGTAACTGTGAACACACTCTGATGTCCTGAATTCTCATGAGAAGCAGGGGCTTATTTTTTGGCTTAAAGGATAGTTGTGACCACAAAGAAGTACTCTGGGTTCTTTCTCCTCAGTATCTGTTAAGGACACTTCCCCGCTAGACCAGCTGAAGAAATTCCAGCCTTCCTGTTTCAACCCTGTTTTGCTGGCACCTTGAACCCCCTTTTTTCATTTATTTATATTCTACTTCAGCGTGTGCTTCTCTGTATCTTCTAAGTCTTTTGGAACTGAATCTCTTTTATCTTCTGGGATCTTCCACAAAACGAAAATAATTCAGAACCTATAACTAATTTATAAGGTGGAAAAAAACGTAGGAGAGCTTTAAACAGTTCTGCCTTATTGTTTAAGTGTTCTACTTGCCCTGTTCCTATTTTTAGTTGGGTAAACAAATGCACTTTGTTAAACATAATTCAGATAAAATGTAGGATTGCATTACTTCAGTCAAAGTAGCACAAATCATAGTTGAATCTTATTTGTTCAGTTTCAGTTACTTATCATCAATGTTCAATGCATTGTTTTTCATGACAGGTGAATTAAGTCCTTCAGTGTGGCGAATGGTGATTGTGTTTATACCTGATTACAGTTGTTATCCTAGTGATCCATCAAATATGGTTAGATCAGGTCCATGTACAGTTCTTTAAATAAGCATAGCAGCTTTAGTTACCCATCACTGAAGCCTTGGATCGCTGCATACATAGTCTGTCCTAAACACAAAGCAAAGCACTGTTAGCTGGTGTGTTTGTTTCTACTTGCTGGTCAGGGCAGGCTAGAAACACATAGTTCTGTTAAACTAACTGATAAACTGTAATTTGTTAAGCTGCAGGAACTTGTCTGGTTCAGTGCAGGTGCCTTTAAGGAAGTCATTGAAAGGCTTTAGGCTGAATGTCTCTCAGCCCTTCGGAGAACTGATATGGGAAGTTGAAGTGGGGCAGTCTGTTACAGAAGAAAGCAATTGGTGATACACAGGCTGTGGTAAGTGAAAAACTTCATGAAATATCAGAGGTGCTCTTCCTAGATAGCTAAACTTATGCAGTGTTCAGGTTATTGCCCTTTTTCATGATGATTCGTGATGGTCATCTCTTCATCCACCAGGTTATCAGTGGCTGTTCCCCTTTGGAGCATGCCTGTGTCCAGCTTGCACTGAAAACCATGTTTCCTGTTTGATAGTACCAACCTGGAGAGGAATTTTTGTATTGGCTCCTGGCCAAGCCTAACACATCATTTTTCCTCACTTCTGTTGCTGCCTCTCTATCTGCATCTTCCCTTGATTGCAGAGAGACACTTTTCATCATTGTGAAAAGCCATCTAATTACAGCTATCATTAACCCATGAGTGAAGCTACTTATAAGTTTGGCTGGAGAAATTCCTTGAATGCTTCAGAATTGCAAAGTTGCCATTTTTAAGAAACCTCAAAACTAGATTGCCAATTTGTTTTAGCTCAGCTTAAAACAAACTCTTCTTTCTCAGCAGATTCAAGGAAAACTAATTTACTATATATCTTTTTGTCCCTCAAAATGTCTTAGATGTCATGGAATTCTACAGCTGATTATCAGAGACTGTGTGTGTCTGGACTATCCCAACCATGTCATCTATCTGTACTGGTCCAATTCATTAAACAAAGGCATTGAACAGTCAACATCTTACTTCATTAAATTGTATTTAGAAGCAGTCCTCATGGAAAAGGAGGAAAAAAACCCACCATACAAACCCTTTTCATTGTTCTGGTTTCATTTTTGGAATAAAAAGCAATTTTAAGATTGGAAGGATGAAGCTTACTTTTCAAATACTCTGTACAGCTTTTGCTAGTCATTTTCTTCCCTTTTCTCTTTTCTACCTTCTTTCACAGATAAAACTGGGAAATAACTGTAAAGTAGATGTGTGTGTCTGTTCCAGGAAGCATGTCCTTGACTCCCTTAGGCCTCTTGACCTTCTCTGATACACTTATCAGACATGAGATGAACTCACTCTTGTTTCTATTTAAACAGGCAAGATCGGCTTTATTTAGAAAGCCATCTGATAAAAATGGGCAAATTCATAAGCGCTGCAAGTTGTTTTGGAAGCCATGTCCCAGAGTGGCACGAGGAGAAAATGTCCTAGTGAGGGACAGTTCTCTGAGTGAGTCGTGGCCTCATTTGCTGCTAAAGGGTTGGTATATGCTGGGGAGCCCTCAAGTTAGCTCAGAGATGGCTGGTAAAACGAGACTAGAAGGTAGGAAGTGTTATGCAAATGACAGGTTCTACTGCTCCCAGACAGCTGCCTTGATGAAACATGAAAACACTTCTGCTCTTGCTTGCAGCAGGTGACTCTAAGAAATTAGTTCTTCAAACTCGTATATTTACAACTATAGAATCAAGTTTTCTGTCCTAGACTTTTTACTTACCTTCCTTTTTTAATGGTAGATTGCAAGGTAGGATCACAAACATATAAAGCCTCACTGAAAGCACCGGTGGCAAGTCTGTCTAGAATTGACACAAGCATCTTCTCCTTTATCAGACAGTTTTAACATTTGGGAAGGATGTTTCATCTATCCTGGAAAACTGCACTGAAGAATCTGTTGATTTCATTAAAACACAAGATTCACAGGTTATGAGGCCAGAAAGAGCCATTATGATAATCTAGGCTAATTTGCTATATAATTAATTCCTGTCTCACTATGTCTTTTAGAGAAAACAAGACACTATTTTAATTTAAAGTTTGCCAGTAGCAGAGAACACACCATAACCTGTAGTAAATTATTTCAATAGCAAATTACCCTCATGTAAAAATAAGTCATAACATTTTAAAATATGAATTTCTCTAACTTCAATTTCTAGTCCCCGGATCCTATTATTCCCTTGTCACATGGATTGAAGAGTCCTCTCTTGCCAAATTCCATTTTCTGCACAGGTACTCGTAGATTGTAATCGAATCACCCTTTAACATCTGCCTATTAAACAGACTGAATTTTAATGTTCTTCACTATGGGACATGCATTCCAGCCATTTAATTATATTCCCTTTTCTCATTCTTGAACCTTAGGTTTAACAATTAAACTGCAGATATCAGAAGTTGCCTTAGAGTTTCATTGCCCAAGCCAGAAATGCTGTTGTCCCTCTATTGCTGCTCGGGATTCACCTTGGTTTTACACCCAAGGATTATTTATATCGTTTTGTTTATAGTGCTGAGAGTTCTGGTGTATGTGCATTATACATCAAGATCTTGAAGCTCAAATGTGGCTGTCAATAATACTTTAAGTCAGCTATGTGAACACTTGTACTTTTTCTTTAAGCACAAATGCTATTTAAATTTCTCAAGATAATGTAGAACAATGAACACTTGAATTAACAGAGATTGAGGTGGATCTATTTCTCTGAAAAGATTGAATTCGGAACTCTTATATCTATTCAACATCCTTTCTCCCCTCTTCCCTAAATCTTCCTTTGTGCTTGCTTTCTTGATCCTTTCTTTCAAACTTGTTCTCGGCTATCCTCCGTTGTTAATGACTTCTATCTCAATGATTCTCCAGCTGTGGTACTGGTATGACTAATGAAATACAAGGCAGTCTGCAGCAAGCCCCACATAAACCCAGAGGCAGGCCCGCTGCATTTCCCCAGAAGAGGTGGAAATTGTTCCAGAGCTATCAAATACATGAAAGAGGGAGATGTAACCTGTATGTAGCTCAGCTGAGAGCTGGAAGCTACTTACACGTGTGTGACTGTACTCCTTCTACCAACAACCCACAGAGGTTGCTGAAAGCACATCACCGAGTTGTAGCTAGATACAACCCAGCACCAGTCATCAATCATAAAGAGTATATTCTGCTACCCTTCTGCTCCTCTTATATGTGGAAAGGCTGAGTCAAGATACACTTTAGAGGGGTGTTGGTTTGAGCAACAGCTAGTAGTATCCTATTCTCATATGTTAGCGTCACTCAACTCACAGTTCATTCAAGCCTGGCACTTGCCTACCATACTGGTGTGAAACGAAAATGCAGCATTGTGCCGAAGTCGCACCAGTCAGGGAGTCCCGTATGTACATATGCAGAAGAACTCTGCCGATGGGAACCCATTTCCAGTTTTCTCTCTTTCTCATGCTGTCCCTGCAGTAGGACAGAGAGTACAGTGTGCATAACCTACTATACACATAGATTCTTTAAGATACAAAAAAAGCCTTAATTGGCCTGAGGAGCAGTCAATTCGTTTACTCAAATTTTTGCCTTTAGTACTGGTAGGTGCAAATGCTGTTTAGGGAGAGCATGTGAGCATGGCTACTATCAGTGGTGCAGTCCCCTTACACTGGCACAGCATCCACTACTATTGGATATATATAGGATTATTAAAAGGTCCATCCCTTCCTTTTCCGTTTAATATCAATTTATGTCAATTTATCTTTCTGGTTCTTTTTGAAAATACTGATGCTCTCTGCTTCCATGACCTCCTGTGGCAGCAAATTCCAGAGGTTCAATACCCACTATGTAAAGAAGTATTTCTAGCCTTTAAAATCCATTTTAAACTGATACCCTACAAGTCTCAGTGTGTGCCTCTAGTTATATTATTGCTGGATTTGGCAAAAAGGGATTCTACACTAACCTTCTCCATCTTCTGTAAATTTCAACCATGTTTTTCCTCAGTCCTTTCTCTGTATAAGAGCACTGGCTTTTCCAGACTGTCCTCATTATGCATCCTGCTCTATCCTGTTAATTGTTCTATGTATTTCTCTCTATACCTTCAGCTCGTCTGTTTCCTTGAGATGCAGAGACAGGACTGTATCCAGTGCTCAGAGCTAGTGTCTGGCTGAGGTATGCCTTGTCTCGCTGTCTGGCAAGAGGGGGAGGCTGTAATGCACAGCCCTGCTGAGTCACTGGAAGAAGGCGTATGATCTGTCTAGTGAGAGCATTTGACATGGTTAATCCATAGAATGAAAATACTACAGTCCCACAAATTGAAAATATATTATATTCCTGTTGCAGATATTAATAGACTTGATGTGTTTGAAGTCTGTGCGAGGGCAGAGCGCTTTATTGGGAACTGGCGTAAAACAAGCTATTGTGGGTCAATACTGTCCTCTGCTGGGAGGAACTACAGCTTGGTGCCATGACTTCAAATGGGAATGGCGGCTCCTTTCACTCTGATGTGAGGTGGTTGCCTTTGCAACGGAAAAATCTGATGCTGTGCTGGCTGCACTGATGACATTCTGCTTTAATGCTTAGTGAAAGCTGGAAATTATTTGTTTGTTACAAAGGTGTTGAATTCTGATTTTATTTATATTTCATCCTGAGGTCACCTAATTTAGAAGCTTATCCCTTGCTCTCTCTTGTTTGCCTTTTAATATTTACTGCACACTCATTTCTCTGACTTGCCTGTTCTATTTGTAGAATTAACAATGCATATCTCCTTTCCTTTCTCTTTTCATAGCAAATTGCTGACAACTCATCCTGCTAGCGTTTTGAAAGCAGAAATCATGTGTGTGTGCATATATGCTGAACGTAATAGAAACAAAGTATTTAAAAATAATAGCTCCTTAGAAGAAATCAGTCTTCAGTAGTGTCACGGAACATTAATTCAGTCAAAATTGTGCTAGATGCAGAAATGCTTTTGCTTGATGTATGTTCCAACTCTGGATTTAGGAAACTCAGAAAGTGATTGAGAAGATGTATAGTTTACGCATATTACATTTTTTTGCCTTCTCCAGTTCCTGCCTCTACAAGAATGGCACCGGGCAGAGAGGAGTCTTCTTTGCAAAGAATTTATTCTCTACCCGTGAGAAAGAGGAGGGCAGATTTGGACTCCTCAGCAGATCAGGAGTGCTTAGGAGTGCTTGTCTGTTTGGCAGTTGGGTAATTTCCATCCACATGGCAACAAGGAGTCCAGAGTTCTGGTCCTTAATCCAGAGGGAGTAAGAGTCAAGGCACTGAATATGTATAGGCTTCTCTGTGTTAGCACAGAGAGCATAGGTTTCATGAAGCGAGCGTAAGCTATGTGGATATCTCCATGGTGAGTTTGTACCTGTATCAGTCTAAAACTTCAGTCAGAGAAATTTCAAGTCTGTTTATTTTTTTCTCGTAGCTCTTGAGGAGCCACAGGGCAATCATCAACGGTTAACAGCAACTTGCTTTAAATTTTTTTGCGTCTCTCTCCTCATAGTTAAGTGGGCTTATAGGAATAATAGAGAAATTACAGTGGTGGTACAGTGTTCCCTGCTGTGGCTAGCAGAGATGGACATGTTATATACTCTGTATGGGATTTATGCAGATATGACAGCATGATACCAGACGCACACTGTATTTTATGTACAAAAGCTTTTACACTAGAGCGGGCCTGTGGTAGAGTTGATTGTTCTCACTGTCCTTCAGTTAAATGTTCTCTTCTATCTGCTTCTCTGATCTATAGTCGTCACACAGTACCCATCGCTGTCACTTCTATACACACTCCCGGTTGTGCTCTCTCCCTTCTCATCATGTCAGACTCCTGCATGGGCTCCTTTCTGCTCTCCCCTTCCTTTTGAGAGAAGTTTATCTCCCATGGCTGAAAGTAATTGGGGTATTTGTACTGTATGTAGGATTGATGTATGATATTTTTCCTTGTGTCTGGCAGGTTGTTTATAAGAATAATGACATCCGTCTGGAGCTGTCTCGCTTGGCACGAATTGGTGATACTAAGATGAAGATCTACGGGGAAGTGAAATTCGTCTGTGAGAATGTGGCTACACTGGATCCCATCAGCTTTGAGACACCTGAGGCCTATATTAGCCTGCCTAAATGGAATACCAAAAGGATGGGCTCCATCTCATTTGATTTCCGAACCACTGAACCCAATGGACTGATCCTTTTCACCCATGGCAAGCCTCAGGAGAGGAAAGATGCCAGGAGCCAGAAGAATACAAAGGTAGATTTCTTTGCAGTTGAGCTTCTAGATGGGAACCTCTACTTGCTGCTGGATATGGGCTCTGGGACCATAAAAGTCAAAGCCACCCAGAAGAAAGCCAATGATGGAGAGTGGTATCATGTGGATATTCAACGAGATGGAAGATCAGGTAGAGTGATGACTTTTTCTTGAGTAGATTCACCTTTCAAATCCAGACCTAGGGCTGTGTATTCTTTCTCAGAACCTTCAAAACCTGCTAGATATCAGTCAGCTTCTTAGAAGAATTCAGTGATACTCCAGTGACGTCTATTCAGCAAAGCAAAGATGTGAATGGCTAGGTTTTCATTAAACGTCTAGTGTGTCCTTCAGATAACACATCACAGAGGCAGTCTATGAGTATTTTATTCACAATCTTCAGATATTCTGGACCTATCTTTGCAGCTACATGCATAATCATAGTGATGATTTTTTTGGTAGGAAATCATAAGGGTTAAGATCCTTTAGAACCATGATTATTTAGTTCTTGGTTTGAGAAATTCACGGTGAAAACCAAACAAAAATGTTGCTGTGACCTAATATTGCCATCTTCTCCTGGATCTTGTGTCTGAAGAGCAAAGATCTGGGATCTTGTCATGAGGAAAATAAAAATAATAGGTGCAACCAGTGACAAAATTATGGCAACAAATCAACGTTTTCATCCTATTTTGTTTGTTTCAGTATCTTGTAGTTTTCAGTCAGGTTTCTTTACTCTCTATTGGATGGCAAATTATAGTCTTGAGTATCTCAATCAGCATTCAGTGGATGTTTCTTTTTTTTTACTTGCAGCTTCTTATTTTTAAAAATATGATTTAGTTTATTTCTAATAATATACTTTATGCAATTACTAAGAGATATTTTCTTTGTTTCTAATACTAGATATCAAACTAACATACTTGTGATGTACTCTGAAATTGTGTAAGGAAACAAAATGATCAAATACTGTAACTGCATCTTGAGAATATGTGAACAATTGTACTTGAATTCTTTGTGAACCGTTGGGATCTCAAAGCCTGGCTGTATATCCCTTCAAAGGCAATTTCGCTTACATTTGCAAGTGGATTTGGGATTTGTCCAGATGATAGCTTTACGTCCCTAATTTTATGTTTCCAGTTGCTGAATGTCATCAGTAGACCAAACACAGTGCTACAATTTGCTTCCCTTGAGTTTTCAAAAGAGCTGACTGTTAGATACCATGCAAAGCCTAGCTGTTTGAACAGGTCTTTGCCTGAAGCTAGTTTTTTCTCTGATGATGTGAGGAGTTTCTTTGTATTTGGCTTGGTGCTCTACTAGGGCTTAATATATATTGCTATCTCCTGAAGACATCGATAGGAACATTTTATAAAGGAAGCCATAAATAAGTAAATGGAGCTTTGATTTCTTTAGAATTGCTAAAATTTAATTAACTTCCAAGGGTAAACTCAATTAGTTGCATTCAGTGCTGCCTTCGGTTTTGCTTGTTCACTTGGGACTGTGTGGTCCCTGGAGAGGCAGCTGCAGAAGAAGAAGCAGAAATTACACTATGCTGTCTGCTAAGGAAGTTTGTAAAAACCTAGGAAGAGGGACACATGTTCATTTGGACTAGGGAGGTGTGACAGATGGCATTGCTAATTGGTGGATGAGACTGTAGGACTGACTTGTTTGTGGCTCAGGGGGGAGGTTTGTGGTCTTCTGGACACTGATTAGAGATAACAGATTTTGAATTAAAAGCACTTTGCTCAGCCAGAATGAACAGATTTGTACATTCTTGTCTTCTTTTTCTTTTTTAAAAAAATGTTTTCTCCCAGTGACAAGTACTGAGTTAATGGTCCTAGTGACTGATGCCTCATCTCCCCAGAAAACTGGGATACTGACATTGATTTATTCACACCATACCTTTAGCAAGCATCAACCACTCTTATCCAGTGGTACTTTTGGTTCTTGTGAGAAAGAAGTTCTCTTGTTTTGTTACCTGGATTTTCTCCCATGTGTGGGCCAGGGAACAATTACACCTTGTAGATTATTATTTTTATTTTATTTTTTTGTGTTTTGTTTTATTTTATTTTAATTTTTATGTGGGTGCCCGTCATCTAGAAACTGAACTGAAATAATGAACTTAATGTAAGCTACAAAACAGCCTTTTGGGTTTAATGAGCTACGATCCTAGGTGTTCTGATTCTCATTACTAACGCAGCCAAATCTTTATTATGTGCCATCTCTCCCCTCCTTCTTCTTTCCATTTCTCTAACAGTCCAAAATGTCAGACTCTGCTGAGCTTAGTGAAATAACGTAAAAATCCAAACATTCACTATTGCAGTGTACTAAGGCAGGAGTGCAAATGCTGGGGAAGCATGACAGTTGTGCTCAAATAACCCCTGGCACCTCTAGTACCTTTAGGCTTTGTGTATCCTCTGGTCTGTGTTGTCTGCCAGAGCAACAAGAGCTGCTTTTTCACTCTAGTCTGTAACAGAAGCTGGTGGTATGGACGTGGACACCTAGTGTCCTGTAACCTTTTTGTGCTTGGGGAAAGCTCCTAAAAAGTGTCTGCAAAAGCTGTCAAAATTTCTAGCTGGGGAACACTGAGCCTGTTACATAAGAAAGCGTTTTCAGCTGGTCACTGGCTACAAAACACGTTGTTGTCTCACCCATTCAGACACTAGAAATCTTGCTGGAAGATTTGGTCTCTGGTTGCATGAGTGCACTGGTTTGTGTACCAGCTCTGCCCTCAGTGACTGTGGTCTTTTGGTCTGTTTGTTCTTTAGCCCTGCAGGAGAAGGACTGGGAAGGAGATGCTTAGATGCTTCTGATTTCTCAAGACAGGATTTGGTCTACCTAAATAGAGTTGCAAACATTGCATTTGAAAGGGAAAAAAAAAAAAGGATGTCAGATCATGTGACTGCTCTTTCTTAGGGTCAAGTCAGAATTTCTCCATCTCAGCAGCTTGGTCTTAAAAGTGCTGTGCATCTGAGCTAGTACCATCTCATTACAGGAATAACTGCAGGGAAAAAACACTGGCAGAGAACTTAGGCTGCTGTCTAGCCTATTTCTCTTCATCTCACTTGCTTTCTTCAGGCTTTACACTTCTTGGTATCCTGTATTTCTTTGCTTTTGGGAGATCTCTTAACCTTCATAGCTTTTGCAGATGGTGTTTGTTTTCTCCATAGTAGCAGCTGTCAGTATTTTGGTTTGCTCTAGTCCTTTGAGTAATATGTACTTCACATGCTGCTTTTGAGGAGTAACAGCAGAGATGTTGGAAGGGTGGCTGTGATCCTGTGGCTCCGTGACACGCTGCATTTACGACTGTAGATGTGTTGCCACATTTCTATTTTCCTTCTTCATGAAAGGGAAAACGTCTGCAGTGCTGCAGCTTGTTTTTACAAAATGATTCATCAAATAAATGTGTTTCTCTTTGAGCCTTTAATTTGTAACACCTCCGTTGCTTCTGGCACTCTGCTGCCTCTGACATTATTCCTAAATTATTACTGAACATCACACACTTGAAATACCTTGTGTCTGTGTCATACTTGCTGTTCTCTAAGATGACACCTATTACAACTGAAGAAAAAGCATGTGTACGTATCTGCACTTTCTCACAGAAACACAAAATAGAGCTAACTCTATTAACTAAACTCTCTCACCTTATCATAGGGGGGTGAATGATAAAACTGGAATGATATGGAATTAATCTTAAATCTTGGATAGCTGTCTCTGAGGACACACTATCTTAATGACAAGACAGTTGGACGCGATGATTTATAGCTGGGGAGAGAGAATTGCTGATGCTTAGCTGAGTGTCTGGTGGGCAGATGTCCCTATCGTAAAAGCTCTTCTGAAAAGTAGGTGGCTCTGGGATGTAAGAGACTTGCATTATATTCCCTGTTTCCTTCTGGGTGCACTGCCTGGCCTTAAACAAGTCACTTCGCTTCTCAGGACCTATTTCATGTGTTCTGATGTGTTCATGTGTTTCATGTGTTCTGTGCTTCCGATTATGTATTTAATTTTTTGAAGTATATAGGAATGACCTAAGTGCAGTATCCCCACATTTTGCTTGGAGCATATGGAAGCCACTACAATTTTGATAATAACTCTTCTTCAAGAGTTATTATATTCTTCTCAACCTCAATTTTCCTGTTTGTAAAATGAAAGTTGGAATACTTAACTTTCTTTGTAAAACCGTAGAGTAATTTAATTTGGAACAAACTTCTGGAGATTTCTAACCTAGACTCTACTGAAATCTAGGCTTTCTTCAGGGTTGTGTCCAGCTGTGTTTTGAGCTGGAGTTTCCCTTGCTGTGGTCAGTGTTTCTTGTCACTGCAAGTGCACACTGCTCACTCGTGTTCAAATTGTTGTCTGCCACATCCCCAGGTCCTTTTCTGCAGAGTTTCTTCTTAGCCAGCTGGTCTCTAGCCTGTACTTATGTGTGAGGTTATTCTGCACCAGGTGTGGGACTTTGTTTATTGTTGCTGATTTTCAGCAAACATTTCTATCACTCCTTTGCCTCACCTTGTAAAGGTTTCTCAGAATGGTAGCCCTGTGCTTCCTTCAGTGTGTCAACAATTCTCCCCACTTTGGATATCCTCTACAGCCTTGATGAGGGCCTATTTAGTTCCATCATCAAGGGCCAACTTTGGAGGTAGTGATGTAGTGTTTTCTGGAAAAGCTATGTAGTGTGAATTAATATGCTTTTACTTATTTTTTTCTCTCCACTCCTGATACCATCCTACGCTTTTATGTTCTTAGCAAGTCATTGCTTTGCTGAATGGATACCATTGAATAACGCTCAGTTTTTACATGTTATTATTTAGCTATTGCATTGTTATTCTTGTGGACATAAAATGCAAGCTGGGGTACAGACACGTGATGATCAGTCACTGTATGGAAGTGCTTATGGCCTGTGGTTCAAGAGGAGAGGGAGCTGTGCGAGAGCCACTGTCTCTGTTCAGAGTGTGTTTGGGCAGGAAGGGATATTCGCTCTCCTGTGCTGAACCTTAAACCTCACTCAGTTTTTGGAAAAAAATAAACTAACCTGAGACCGTAAGTGAAAGTGTTCGTGTCTCCTTATCCTCCTCATTTAGGTACTATATCAGTGAACAGCAGACGCACCCCATTCACCGCTAGTGGGGAGAGCGAGATCCTGGATCTGGAAGGCGACATGTACCTCGGTGGGCTGCCCGAGAACCGGGCAGGACTCATCCTTCCCACAGAGCTCTGGACAGCGATGCTGAACTACGGCTACGTCGGCTGTATCCGAGACTTGTTCATCGATGGAAGAAGCAAGAACATCCGGCAGCTGGCAGAGGCACAGAATGCCGCAGGAGTCAAGTCCTCCTGCTCCCGCCTCAGCACGAAGCAGTGCGACAGCTACCCGTGTAAGAATAACGCCGTCTGCAAGGATGGCTGGAACCGCTTCATCTGTGACTGCACTGGCACTGGCTATTGGGGTAGAACATGTGAGCGAGGTAAGCTGGGTTTTCTGACTTCACAGATGGAGGTGTGCATGAGGACTAGAACAAAATCCAGTGTTTCCATGAGACTTTTCCCTGCCATTGATCTTCCCAGTGCCTTAGTATCCTGGTGTGGTCTCCACACTAGGAAAGCTTTCTTTCTCATTGTTTCCTTCATGTCTTTTCCATCTTCATTTCATGAGCTTATCTTCTTCATCTGCCACTTCAGTCCCTAAGCCTTCTGAAGACCTTGTCTTCAGGTTCCAGAGTTTCTTCAGCTGAGTATGATTTGTCTGGTAAGGCAGAAAATGCTGCTGCATGTGAACTCTCAGGCAAATTACTGGAAACAGTACGAGTGTGAACTTAGGTCACAGAGATTTTTCTCGCATAGAAAAGGTGATGTATCCCAGTTCTGTGTAGTCTTCCTCTTTTTTTACATGGCAGGATTTCCTTTATGGCTGTGAATCGGTAAAGTCAGCTAATGAGAGAGTGTTAAGAGCAACACGTCTCCAACTTCACCTCTGATAAGGCAAATATGTAGGAGATTATGGGAGATTCTCTGCATCTTATTCTTCCTCATTCTGACTGGTTTAAAGACATGATTGCAGTTAAGAACAAAAGTAATGCTAGTACAGGCAGGAAAAATGTACATGTTCTAGGCTACATGGAAAGGGATTTACTGATATAAGATATCTGAACTGTTATGTTTCTCAAATATTAGGTCATTCGATTAATTGTTTTTATCCTTATTGTACTGGTGCCCCCCTCAGAATATGGTAGGTGAGTTGTTTTTTTTTTTTAAAAGATGGGGCTAAGATCACTTAGAAGAGAAAATACTCCCTAAAGGATGGGGGTTTTTTATATTGAAACCTTTCTGATAATATTTGGCCATTAGCACTGCATTCTAGCTGGACTGTACTCACAGTACACCTGAGAATTAACCATAAACCATTAGCAGAGTCTTAGGGCTTTCCGCTCCTTCTTTCTGTGATCTTACTTGATACCATAGGTGATCCTCCTCTGGCAGGGGAGTTGGGCTAGATGATTTTTTGAGGTCCCTTCCAACCCCTAACATTCTGTGATTATGTGATTCTGTGACCATTGCCTAATGGTTATAGCATGTGCCTTAGTATTGGAAATTTGGCTATTTTTGAGTTTTTGCCATAAATATTAGAGAAGATCCCTTCCAGCTCAGTGTCCCCCCTATGCATTTTTTAATATTGATCATAATACCATATCACTTATGAGAAAGAGTATGAAAGTTAGGTAGAGTGCATAAAATATTAGGCAGAATTGAGTTTTGTAATTCATTTATTCTCCAGAGAGCTTTATTCTTTGCAGAAAGTTTTTGCTAATGACCAAAATTCTTTCTATAGACTGGATGGGGATTTTAGGTTTTACAGCACAATATCTATAATCATTCGTAAAGCTTCTCACAGACGTAATTTTTTAGCATGCTGCCCCAGGCAGCAGTAGTAGTTAATTGCCAATGGTCCTTAAAACAGCTGAAGCATCGACACTGTCATCCGTGCTGTGAGGACATGGGTAAAAATGTAGCATTCATGGGCATTAACTGTGGCAATGTCAGCTAGGCTATGCTCTCTTATAAGACTACATTGGATTAGAAGATTCTGGAAAATGTCAGAATTTTTCTCAGTCACACACTTGCAAATTGTTTTGACTGGTTGGCATGTGATTAAGTTTTAGACAGATGTAAAAAGAAGCACTACCATAAATGTGTTGTTTCCCCTCCCCTCCCCTAAACTGCAGTTATCCCTGCCCTTAGTCTTTATTTAGTATTAGGAACTGGCTCAACAACAGAGTTCAGAGGGCTGTGATCAGCGGCACAAAGTCAAGTTGGAGGCCTGTGGCCAGTGGTGTTCCCCAGGGATCAGTACTGGGTCCAGTTTTGTTCAATATCTTCATCAACAACCTGGACGAGGGGACACCCTCAGCAAGTTCGCTGATGATACGAAACTGGCAGGGATGGCTGAAACACCAGACGGCTGTGCTGCCATCCAATGGGATCTGGGCAGGCTGGAGAGCTGGGCAAAGGGGAACCTCATGAAGTTCAGTAAGGACAAGCGTAGAGTCCTGCATCTGGGGAGGAGTAACACCAGGCACCAGTACAGATTAGGGGACATCCTGCTGGAAAGCAGCTCCATGGAGAAAGACCTTGGAGGCCCGGTGGACAGTAAGTTGTCCATGGGACAGCAATGTGCCCCTGTGGCCAGGAGGGCCAATGGGATCCTGGGGTACATTAAGAAAAGTGTGTCTGGCAGGTCTAGGGAGATTCACCTCTCGCTCTACTCTGCCCTGGTGAGACCACACCTGGAATACTGTGTCCAGTTTTGGGCTCCCCAATTCAAGAGAGACAGGGACTTACTGGAGAGAGTCCTGTGGAGAGCTACGAGGATGATTAGGGCACTTGAACATCTCTCCTATGACGAGAGACTGAGAGAACTGGGGCAGTTTCGCATTGAAAGGAGATGGCTGAGGGGGCATCTTATTAAGGTATATAACTATCTGAGAGACGGGTGTCAAGACGAAGGAGACAATCTCTTCTCAGTGGTGCCCAGCAATAGAACAAGGAATAATGGGTTTAAGTTAGAACATAGGAAGTTCCACCTCAGCATGAGGAGAAACTTTTTCACTGTGAGGGTGACAGAGCCCTGGCACAGGCTGCCCAGAGAGGTTGAGGAGTCTCCTTCTCTGGAGACTTTCAAAACCTGCCTGGATGCCATCCTGTGTGGCTGCCCTAGGTGATCCTGCTTTGGCAGGGAGTTTGGACTAGGTGATCTCTCAGGGTTGCTTCTAACCCCTAACATTCTACGATTCTGTGATTCTAAGTGACCAACTTTGTGATTAAGGACTAGAAAGTCCTTAATGAGATTCTGTCTCATGTCTGTCTCCTGGTCCCAGCTCTCAGAACAGAATCTAAAGGTAACCAATTACATGAAGAACAGGATTCATCTCATGTACCTTTACGTAACTGTAGTGTTGGCTTTTACTTCTTTTATTATCAGTGAAAAGAAGTAAATAGGTTAAGAGCATTTTAAATGAGTCTTAAGTCTGGCCTGAGATGCATAACTTGCCGATGCTTTGGCCAGCATCAGAATGAACAAGAAAGATACATGTACGAATGCATGTCTACCAGCATGGGAACCAAGGTACTGATAGATATATGTTAGAATAAGAGTGTATTTAAGGTTAACAACACAATGATATTGTAGTTCAGGGCAACATAAAATATGCATGCAGAGGTCCTAATCCTGAGAACCTCATTTAGTCTGTAACTAGAAGCCACAAACCAGTTTCATGCAAAACATGGCTTTCGTGCCTGAGGTTCCGAGGCAACACAAGAAGCAACTTACAGGGAACAAACATAGACTGGATACATGAAAGAAGTTGCATGGATTAAAATGTATTTGACTTCACAACATGTAGTGTGGTCTTACACAGCGGCCTCACGCTTCTCTGATACAACTACTTGATATCAGACAACTGCATTAGTGCACAGTGGGTTTGCCTCCGTGAACAAAAGTATTGCAGGCTACCAATGATATTTTTCATTTTCATGGTCTGACACCCAAGGGTCTTGACTTCAAGTCCTGACTTCAGCTGGCCTATGATCCAAATACTGTTGGAAAGAGAAAAGTTGGAGACTGGGAAGAGAATCAAAGTGAGAGATGCGGCCATGCCACAGTGACACTTCTGCACAGTGATTAAAGAGCTGATACATGGCCAGAGGTGCCAGGCTGGTGCATAAGGGGAGGAATGAAGAAGGAGCCAGGGTAGTTTTTGTAGTAAGAGGCAGCTACTGGCCCACTTTTCCAATCTACTGTCTGTTATCTGAGAAGGACTGTCTCATTTGCTTTACTTAGTCCTTAGACTACTGGCCTTTTAAAAGAAGAGTGTAACTCTTGGTGTTTGAAGCCCAAGATGCAAGATAGAGGGTTAAGGGGCAGGGAAGCCTAGAATAAAGAATCTTCTGTGTCTGTTGGCTACCAGGAAAATCACTCTATCACAAAGCACATGCTTAACGTTTAGTTAAGGTACTAAGAATACAGAAGACTTATGTACAACTCCAGGGGAAGAAGCTGCACCCAGTGCTCATTGCAGCAAGACAGAGATATCCCACTTGAGTTCTTCTCCTGGGGGCTGGAACCAGTGTGCCTTCCGCTTTGGATTTGCTCTCAGATGAATGATTAACATCCTGAGAAAACCAAGCATTTTTTGGTGCTTTGTGACATACTGTTTGTGAACGGCAATGTACCTCTTGTTGGCAATGCTGATGCTGGGCATGGGGGTACCCATTTTAGTATCTTCCAAGTACCGTTATAGCAATGTTTACTGAGAAGAGTTTAATGATAACACATACCTGCTCATTATGTATGCAATAAATGGAGATTTTGTAAAATTACTGGTAATAAGAAATGCTACAAAATCATTTATTACATGGTTTAAGTGCTTCTTGCTTTGCTGTCTCAAGTACAGGTAGTAGCATAGATTTCTTTTTTACTTTAGTGAAGATGTTGATGATGCTTACATATTTGAAGGTTTCTTTAAAAAACTTCAAATGTGTTGGTGCTTTTTGGACTGTCCAGACAGCAGTTGGTGCTTTTTGGACTGTCTGAGTCTGCAGCGTAATGCTAGATATCTGCTGAGAATAGATTTTCTTATAGGACTGATGGTTCCTAGGAGTGTTGGACACATTTGGAGTAAAGTCTTCACTGCAGTGTTTTAATGGATGGATTATGAGTATTCAAAGCTTTAGGAAAGTCAAAAACCATCAGAGTAATTTTTAGGGTTTCATGAGGTAAGGTGAAAGAAGTTAGAAATCAGGTTTGTTATAAAACTCAGGTTTTCTTTGACTTACTAGTACCAGATAGGTCCCTATTGTACAATTTCCCAAAATGTCTCCAAACTGCAGAAAATAAGATTCCATCTGAATTTAGAAGAAAAGTTACACAATCCGCTCATGCCCATTTTAATTTGTTCCTTGCTACTTTTATAGTAAAATCTCCACTAAACATGGTCTGAGGCATGTTAGATTTTGCTAACAAACAGGGGCGTTTTTGTGTAAAGAAGTTCATTTTCTCACTTGCCATCAGTCTTTTTGTAACACCTCTGGCTGTACTCCCTATGGCTGCTCCAAGCAGCTACTGCTGTGGTTTAAGCTGTACACACAATCCTTCTGCTCAAGAGACACAACTTTCTATGCTTAGCTCCCTTGTATCTCTTCCTGATGATTTGTTATCAGAGCTGAAGGCTACTGTTGGTATATATATATTAAGATTTTACTTATCCTTCATCTTTGCATCCTTTCCTTCTATGGGGTGACTTCTGTTCTAACATCCAAACAATTCTCAGGATGCTCATGAGATGATGTGCTAGCTCCAGAAAGGACAGCGCAGCCAAGGTGGGACTTGTAAGAGGAAAGAAACAGTATGAAGGAACAATTTCAGACAGAGTCTCTCACTTCTATATATATATATACTGTGATCGTTTTGACTCATCATAACTTTATTATCTGTAAATGTATATATTCAGAAAAAGCCACTCTGAATATATATAATGTGATGGCATTCGTCGCCTTGTAATGCTTTTGCGATATTCTCAGTACAGAAGAGTTAATTCTGCAGTCAGGTTGATTACTTCTTTTTAGAAAAAGATCATTTCATGGTCTTTAGGCTGCTGAACTTTAACTTGGAAGAGTGACATTGATATGACAATCTCCAACAGCATCTGCTGAGCAGCTGGAAAATCTGAGACCGTATAAAAATCAACTGATTATCTCTCCTATATTTTATAATGAGATGGTTATGAATTTTTATCTGTATTCTTTCCTCTTTCTTCATCCTGTCTCCATCATCATATGCTCTTGATACTTAAGGCCACTCCTGCCTTCTGTGCTGCATGTGAATTTGTTAGTACTCCAGGTGCTCTTTATCTCATCTGAATATGGTAATTGATGGCAGAGAAGAAGATAATTTCTGCTGTTATTCTCTAAACTTTTGTGTTTCTGGCTGTTTATTGCTGAATGTAGCTTTCACAAGGTCTTCCCAGTTCAAGAAATATGATTATCCAAAACTGTATCAGATTTTGTGCTACTGTCAGCTCCTGTAAAGAGCACTTGAACAACAAAAGATGATGTTGATGGGTAGACGAGTAAGAACATTTGGTTAATGCTTTTTAGCATCTTACACTTTTGTTAATGTAGGCCTCTTCTACAGGACTAATATTGTAGTGGTGTATTTGTTTATCTACTAGTTTGTAAATGGTAGCTCAGAACAATGGCTTCTCCTTCATTTAAGCTACAAAATACACCCTGTCAATAACTCAAGGCACAGTGCTGCTCAGATAACTCTGAGATTAAAGGACAGCTTTTTACAGCAGGTCAGTTTTTCCTGAATCACACTGTATCAGTGGAAGGTAAAATTTACTAAAACTAAAACTTGAATCATCTGAAGTGGTAGGTCACCATGAGGAAAGGAGTTACTTTTTTACCTTCTCAGCCTAGCTTTCCCAGGTAGTTCCCAGCAAAATATATAATGGCCTGCCACATGTATTATCCAGAATGGACTTGCTTACATTGAGTACACACTATGTCTGTTGTCATCTGTCAGGTGTCTAAAGATGAACTGATGACACTGGGTGCAAGAGTTAGTTCAGACTAAATGGTATCTTTGAGTCTTTTATTGCTTAGTGGATGATCTCAGTCCCTGTGTGGGGGCTTCATACTCTCCTTCCTTTCTGTACCTTCAAATCAGACTGGTTTGTATTTCTGCTGAGACTGCCAGTTGTTCCTAGAATTAATAGGAATATCTTGATGGAAATAGCCAGGATGAAGTAGATTAATTTGTCATGAAAAATTATTTCCAATATTTAAAATTACTATATAGACCTTGGAGATATTATCTGTGAAATTAGCTTTTGCTATCTCTCCGCTTCGCCCAGTCAAAGACATCAAGCTGAAAGGCAGGCACTGACACAATGTATTTTCTATTTCATTTCTTCCTCTCTATTCATCTCAGGGGGAGAGGAAAGACTTGGCATTCATGAAGCTCCCTTAACTGACTCTCTCTCCATGTGGAGATAGGCAGTCGCCCCTTGGACACTTTGATTGATTGGATGAGGGTGTTGTGATATAAGGAAAGGATAGGCAAAAGCGCAGCCATCACCACAAGTGTGGAAAGGTCTTGCGTTGTGGTGTATATGAGTTCACCCAGGTCTACTTGGTTTGTCTGCCTTCTCTCATATGCAGTTAATCCACAAAGTAGCTCATAGGGTGTCCTGGTGAATCAGCTACCAGACTCCAAGGTGTGGCTCTCCAGAGGAAAACTGTTCTCACACACTCTGTCAAAGGGTCTGAAAAATCATAAAGGAAAGATAATTTTCATCATCTTTCCTTGCTTCCTTACTAGAATCTTTTTTGCTTTTTTCTTCTGAGTGATTAAAAATACAGATGGTTAAAATTGGGAGATAAGGTACAGAAGAGGAAAACTATACAGATAAATCAAAGCTTAATACGAGTTTCAGAGTGACTTCCTCCTTTGTTATCATTACCGATGGTGAGTAGGTGGGTAGGTAAAATGCAAAACTCAGGACAAATCCATCAAATTAATGTAAAAGCCATTCCACTGAAGAGACATAGCAGCAGGGAGGTTGTATAAGAAAAGCAGCTTCATAATAAAGTCTGTTGGCCTCATGATGCTTCCATTTTTTATGTCCTGCTGCTGTTGATTTCTGAAGTTCTGCCTGTTAAGGCAAGGTCCTCCTGTGGTCAGCCTAGGTCCTTTGGGTAGGGATTTCTTACCATCCTAATCTTGTGTTCTTGTGAGCAACTTAGCATTTTTCCATTTCTGAACAAGGAAGAATTGTAATCCTTTGTGTTGTGATACCACTAAAGGGAGCAGAAGGACAGGGCAGGTTGAGAGGATTACTGTTGGAAGTTTAGGAGTCAAGCAGAGTCATGTGGAATCAGACTTTTAAGTCTGACTACCCCAGTACTCACAGGCCCCATTTCAAACTGCTGAGAAAAGAAAAATATGGTATTTTAAATGGTGAATTTTTATCTACTACCTTTCATTAAATAAGTGAAAATGGAAAATGACAATTCAGCTCTCAGCTGAAAAGCATGTTAGATTGACAGCTCTGGGAGTCCTCGGCTTGTGCTTGGAATGAGAAATATATACAGAGCAGCTATCCTTTATAGATACCTTATTCATCTCTTGGAGGAGTGTTTGCATTAGAGATTAGAAGGTAGGTCAGTCTTCCTGACCTGCCAGGTCTTTGGTAGAATGGTTAAAGGAGGAACTCTTCTCCTTTAGCTCTGATTTCCTCTCCATTGTTTGTGTGGCTGCTGAAGACAGAAAGAGCCATGAGGAAGCTTAGTGCACCTGGCCCAGGAAGCAGAGCAAGCGGTTTTGAGCTGAGCAAAACAGAATGCAGTTTGTGCTGCATGTAATCTGGCACATTGGGACAAGACTTCTCCCTGAACAAGTGACTAGCAAAAGGCACATCTCAAATATTTTATAGTTTTGTTATTTACTTTTTTTTAAAATCTTTGTCATGTGACTGAAAAATGAGGTCAAAGGAAAGACTATGGAAACATTTCAGACGATCTGGAGTCCTTATATTAATCTCAGTGTTCACTTATCCTTGGCACTGTCTCTAGACATATCAGGGATAAGAAGGTTATTAGGAGCACTCAGCATGGTTTTACCAAGGGGAAGTCATGATAGCCTTTTATGAAGACATAACCAGGTGGATGGATGGTGGCCATGCAGTGGATGTGGTCTATCTGGATATCAGTAAGGCATTTGACAACATCTCCCACAGCATCCTCATAGGTAACCTGATGAAGAGTGGTCTGGATGATCAAGTAGTGAGGTGGGTTGCTAATTGGTCAAAGGCAAGAAGTCAGAGAGTTATAGTCAATGGGATAGAGTCCAGTTGGAGGCC
>NW_009716390.1:0-701 GCF_000703405.1 Apaloderma vittatum
GACCCTACACTTGGTTCTATTGAATTTCATATGTTGGCCTGGGCCCATCAATGCAGTCTGTCCAGGTCCCTCTGTAGAGCCTTTCTACCCTCCAGCACATTGACACTCCCTCCCAGCTTGGTGTCATCTGCAAAGTTGCTGAGGGTGCACTCAATCCCCTCATCAAGATCGTTGATGAATATGATGAACAGGAGCAGTCCCAGCACCGAGCCGTGAGGGACACCACTCGTGACCTGCCGCCAACTGGATTTAACTCCATTGACCACAACTCTTTGGGCCCGGCCATCCAGCCAGTGTTTCACCCAGCAGAGTACGCGCTCATCCAAGCCATGCCCTTATCCACTAAGCCTTTCCCTTATCCACTAAGCCTTTCCCTTATCCACTAAGCCTTTCCCTTATCCACTAAGCCTTTCCCTTATCCACTAAGCCTTTCCCTTATCCACTAAGCCTTTCCCTTATCCCTTAGTGGATTAGGTCCTCCTTCGTGAGTTATGCATACTGATTTTTATATTTTATTTGCTACTCAGTGAGTGACATGTGACAATATTTATCACCCCAGGGACTACTTGAAAACCATTTGATGCAAGTACTTTCATTCTAAATAATATGCTGTTGGTTCCTTATCCTATCACAACACAGCTTTTGCTGCTCTGTGGAGGAATTCACAACGGTCACCTGAATTTTCTAGGTGGCTGCATGGA
>NW_009716390.1:855-4078 GCF_000703405.1 Apaloderma vittatum
AGTAGGGGATGGCCCTGCCATGGCAGGGGGTTGATATTTGATGGTCTTTAAGGTCCCTTCTAGCTCAAATCATTCTATGATTCTATGATTCTATGACTCAGCCATCCAACCAGTTTTATACTCAGCAAAGCGCATGCCCATCCAAGCCAAGAGCAGTCAATTTCTCTAGGAGAATACTGTGGACAACAGTGTCAAGTGCCTTACTAAAGTCAGGGTAGACAACATCCACAGTTTTTCCTTTATTCATCAAGCAGGTCACCTTGTCATAGAAGGAGATCAGGTTTGTTAAACAGGACGTGCCCTTCATAAAACCATGCTGACTGGGCCTGATCACCTAGTAGTCCTGCATGTGCTGCATAGTAGGACTCAGGATGATCTGCTCCATCAGCTTCCCTGGGACTGAAGTCAAACTGACAGGCTTCTAATCTCCCATATCATCCCTCCATCCCTTTTTATAGATGGGTGTTATATTATCTGACTTCCAATCAGCTGGGACATCTTCAGTCAGCCAGGACTGCTGATAAATGATGGAGAGTGACTTGATGAGCACCCCTGAGAGCTCTCTCAGCACTCTAGCATGAATCACATCAAGCCCCCTAGATTTGTGCACATCGATGTTGAGCAGCATGTGGCTGACCATCTCCTCCTGGATTGTGGGGTACATTTTGCTCTTGGCCTCTCTCTCTTGGCTTGGGGGCCTTGACTGTTCCCCAGACGGCCTCCAACTCCCACATCCTCCACAAGTCCTTCTCTGTTCACACACAGGAGGTCCAGCAGGGCGCCTTCCTGGATTGGTTCTCCTACCAGCTGTGTGAGGAAGTTATCCTCCACACATTCCAGGAACCTCCCAGATTGTTCCCTCTCTGCTGTGTTGTATTTCCAGCAGATACCTGGGAGGTTGAAGTCCCTCCCAAGAACAACAGCAAGTAACCTCGAGGTTTCTCCCAAGGCTTATAGAACACTTCATCCACCTCACTGTTCTGGTTGGGAGGTCTATAGCAGACTCCCACAGCCATATCAGCTTTATTGGCTTTGCTGCTTAACCTAATCCAGACACTTTTGATCCCATTGTCACTATACTGAAATTCTGAGCATTCATAACAGTTCCTAACATAAAGAGCCACCCCACCACCTCTCCTTCCCTGTCTATCCCTCCTGAAGAACTTGTAGCCATCAATTGTGGCACTCTACTCATGTGAAGCATCCCATCATATTTCTGTAATAACCACTATGTCACAGTTTTCCTGTTGCAGCATGATTTCAAGCTGCTCCTGTTTGTTGCTCATACTGTGTGCATTGGTATAGATGCACTTCAGATGAGCTAATGATGCCAACACTTATTTGTGAGTGTGGACCCCATTCCTACAAGACCCTTCTCAGGTGTTTCCGTGATTGCTGAACCATCAACAATAACACTTGCCTCTTCATTTCCCATTTTACATCTATTCCCCATCTCCACTGAAATGGCATAGTGAGAGTCCTCGCTAGCACACCATCCTACAAGTCCTGACGTGCTGCCCTTGGGCTTATTCCTAGCAGGAATCTGCCTAATTCTGTCTAATGTGAATTGATCCTCTACTTTAGGAATGGCAATACCTGAACAATTTGAGGAGTGAGAAGTTTAGTGGCATGCAGAGTTCTAAGAAGAATTTAAATATTATAAAGCAATGTATTTTTGGTGTCCTCTTTATGTCTGTTGTTTTTGTTTTGCTGTTTTTGCTTTTCCTCTGTAAGGTTTGAAAATCACATTGGCATTTCTGTGGTTTTGTACCCACATAATTACATAAATCTGAGTGTCTGTCATTTAGACTCCCTGGAGCTTGTAATGAAATTCTTTTCAAATATCAACACAGAACCTAATATCTCCATAACTAACACATTCCACCTGACTGTTCTCTGATGGGCAGCAAAAAAAACCTGTGTCATACATTTTTTAAAAAAGCCTCTGGGATTTCTCGCATCCTAGGTCATGACAGCCCCTCTCAGGAGGAATTATCTGCAAATATTCACATAGCTACATTGATCTCCTTACTTTCTTTCATTGTAAGACCCATAGAACTTCATATATCTGGCCACTTCTGTCTTCCATTTACTCTGTTTCTATCTGCAGACCAGCACTGCCTCATTTCTACTTTGTCCAGTTATCTGTGCCCTAAATATTTGCCCCTTTCTGTTTCATCTGCAAACTCTCAGGGTAAGAAAACAGTGGGTGTATTTCTCCCAGTACATACAGTAGAGCCCAGTGAAAGGCTTCAAATAGGATACCTTTGTGATACAACAACATAAAAAATAGCCAGTGCTTGGTTGTACTGTTTTCTACATCTGAAAAAGTGGGTGGACTTGAAAACATAACTAGAAGGTTCTGAGTTGCAGATATAGAGGGAATCCAACTCCCTAAGCTAGGAGACTGGGACCGGGAGCAAGAAGACCTCCTCCCAATCTAACAGGAAATGGTCAGTGATCTGCTGCAACATTTAGATGTACACAAGTCTATAGGGCCAGATGGGATGCACCCAAGACTGCTGAAGGAGCTGAAGGAGCTGGGAGCAGTGATCACTGAGACACTCTCCATCATTTATCAGCAGTCCTGGCTGACTGGAGAGGTCCCATCAGATTTGAAGTTAGCTGATGTTACCCTCATATACAAGAAGCGACGGAAGGACGATCCAGGGAAAGGTCTTGGGAAAGCTGATGGAGCAGATCATCCTGAGCTGTATTACGAGACACATATAGGACAACCAGGTGATCAGACCCAGTCAGCATGGGTTCATGGAGGGCAGGTCCTGTTCGACTAATCTAATCTCCTTCTATGACAAGGTGACCTGCTTACTGGATGAGGGAAAGGCTGTGGATGTCATCTGCCTTGACTTTAGCAAGACATTTGGTGCAGTTTCCCACAGCATTCTCCTAGAAAAGCTGGCTGCCCATGGCCTGGATGAGCATATTCTTGCCTGGCTTAGGAACTGGTTGGACAGCTCAGTCCAAAGAGTTGTGGTCGATGGAGTTATATCCAGCTGGCAGCCAGTCACAAATGGTGTCCCCCAGGGCTCATCACTGGGACCAGTCTTGTTTAATATCTTTATCGATGATCTGGATAAGGGGATTGAGTGCGTCCTCAGTAAATTTGCAGATGACACTAAATTGAACAGGAGTGTTGATCTGCTGGAGGGTAGTGAAGTTCTGCAGAGGGACCTGGACAGACTGGATCAATGGGCTGAGGCGA